>NW_028280916.1:302500-527468 GCF_059751285.1 Brachycentrus maculatus
GCGCTATATAAAGTATTATTAATAAACTAACTAATTGACTATCACGCTGCTTTTCCACAGGGGTAGGTAGAGAGAATAGAACGCCACACTACTCTGTCTTGGAAAATATACCTCGCCTCTTTCACATGAATGCATCTCCTTATACATTCTTCTTATTCAAACCCTTATCCGCACCCCAATAGTACATAGGGCACTGCGTGATATAAATGCAGTGTTATCTTGATCGTTAACACATGCAGGAAAGGTGATCAGCCCTCCGCTTCAGATACCAGTCCAGGGTAATATTGAATAAGTATTAGAGAGAAATAATAACTTATATTTATTTGATCCCCTCCCTGGAAATCGACCCGGGACCTCCAGAACGATAGCTGAGGGTGTTGGCCATTACATTACGGAGGCGAACAAAACATACATACCCGCCGATTATTTCGATTCCTAACTGGACCGCTTTCAAGTATTTGACATACCTGATCGTACCAAGTTTTTCTCGGTCTTCTGCTCTTTTTTCCACCTAAATTCGCTTCAAACTTGTTTTACCATTCTTTCCTCACTCGTTCGTTGCACACGTCCAAACCTAACACACCTTTCGTAATTTTATCGATAATGCTTATCTCAGCTTTGCATTCCTTCCTCATTTCATCATCCCAACATCCATCATACAACGTTTTGCCGCACATTCATCTGAGAGATCGCATTTGACTGCATTCAGTGTACTTTCATCCTTCTTTTGCCAAACCCATGGTTCACTTCCATACACTAAGGCTGGAACGAGGACTCCGTTGCATACTGCCAGTTTAGCTTTTGGAGAGAGGTTTTTATTTGATATAAGTGAATTCAGTGCACCTTTCACTCTGTTCCCAGCATTATTAATAAGGACAAAAAATTAAATAATTGATTTTGCATAGAATCCCCTCAAGCAAATAAAAACAGTCTATCAGATTATTTGTCAAAGAAAAATACTAATGATTTTCGATGGTATTGTACTTATGAAGCAATGTGTTGTAATTACCCTCATAATTCTATTACTGGATCGTTTCGATACAAACTAGAAGAGGTTATTGAAATAATTACTATAAGCTGTGCAAATAAAAGCCAATTGTGCAAAATTAAAAGTGGAAGGAAAAAACAACAGTAGAACGTGTTACCTTAGTTTGGGCATATCAAAACATGTACAGAAATGACTATTTTTTCATATACACGATAACTTATAAAAATACACAAAACACAAAATGTTAAGTAAACAATTATTTGAGAATCACAAAAATACATATTTGTAAAGTAAAAAAAAAAAAATAATGTATAAAAAATCACTCAAACTCAAACAAAATACATAAACAAAAACATTTCACTTCATAACACACATAAAATATATGAAATCACAAAGAAGCATAAACCTATAAATAATTGTCTATAAATTGACCAAAACCTTACAAATAAAAGTAGGATGGAGTTAATAATCTATTTATATACAGGGTGGGGTGTGGTCACTTCCTTATTTAAAAAAAATCATAACATAAAAAGTATTGTTAGTATGGATTTGATTATTTTTTCTACATACAGGTGCACACTTTAAGTTTTATTTGATTTAGTTTTAAAAACGACATCTCCAAGGCTGCTACTGTACATAGAAAAAATAATTAAATCCATACTAACAATACGTTTTGTGTTGTGATTTTTTTAAATAAGGAAATGACCACGCCCCACCCTGTACTATCTTTGAATTTGTAATTAAAATAAATGTTTCATTTATGGATTCGGTAGTCTTTTTGTGGTAATAATTAACAATTTTAAAAATTCAGGTAAATATCACTAATTATTATACTATATGGTGTTTGATGATAAAATTAAATGCCCAAAAAAATGCGCTACAGTAGTTAAAATAATGAGTGATACAATAATTACCGATACAAATATAAAAAAAAAAAAAAATAATCTAACTCTTATCTGCAACCAATGGTGTATAAGGCATTGCATTGTATGGTTGCAGTGTTATCTTGGTTGTAAGTTAAGGTGATCAGTTCTGCATTTTGCGTACCAGTCCAGGGTAATATTAAATAAGTATTAATTTTAGCGTGACTGAAAAATAACTTAAATCCATTTTGACCCCTGGGAATCAAATCCAGGACTTTCAGTATGGTAGTTAATCACACTAACCACTTAACTATAAAGGAGGACTTCCTAAATAAATATATAAAAGTATTGAAGAAAAATAACAATATTTTTTAGTTAAATTGTAAATTTTAAACTCTTGACGAATGAGTTTAACTTATGATTACTTTTTTATGATAAAAATCATAGCTTAGCTAAAAATTTATAGCTAAAATGGGACTTAAATTTTCAATATAATTTTTTTACAAACTTTGCAATGAACTCCACATATAGTTCTTTTTTTTAAAATTCATTTAACACCACATTTCATTCATATTATACGATTATTGCAGTGGGCGTTGTTAAAATCAATAATAAAAAAAACTTGTCTGAAAAATTATATTTTAGGTAGAGATATGTAAATATTGACTAAATATCAGGTTGAACGAGGTAAACAGTTGATTTTTTTGAGAAAAATATAAAATTACACAATTCGGACAGCTAATTTCATATTAATAATAATAACAAATAATAAATTATATAAATATATTTATACGTAAACAGTAAAAAATTCATGGCAGATTGTCTGATCAGACAATATATAAAATTGTAATATAGTAACTGTAGTATTTTGGTGAGGATGCTCAAAGATGTGATGTGAGAAATCTCAGTGAACCACAATACAGAAAATACACTTCAAATGTGATGTGATATTAATATAAAAATGATATGTATCGACATTTATATTTTTTAACAAAAACGTTAGTAATATTACATATTGCTCACTCCTTTCAACAACATCATATATCAAAATAATTGATTTTTCAGGAGATCGTTTTTAAAGTTTAAAAATATAATGAAATGTATTAAAAATAAATATAAAGCCACTTATTGACCTTTTAACTGTGCAACCTGAATGTTGAATGAACCTGTAAAACCTGAATATTTTTGTCCGTTTGAAAAATATTCAGTATATATAAAAAAATAATTAAACAATGCATTTTCTTCGAAATGCAAAAACAACATTTTCTGCCCTGTAGCGGATAAATATTAAGTTAAAAATATGCCGCTTTTGCTGGGATAAAGTACATTTTCTGGGCATTCCGAAAACATGCACAACTGAAAATTGAAGATTTTTGATATATGACGTTCTCGAAAGGAGTGAGCGATATAGGTAGTATTGTTTGCATGCTGTTGTTGTGATTGTCCTAAAGAAGAGACGGGTACATCTTGAAACCGTAGACATAAATATCTCGGTGAGTGATTATACACTAATATTACTAATATTTTTGTAAAAAAATATAAAAGCAAAAATGACTAACCACAAAGTAAATGCTTTATATATTAATAATAATGAGAATGATAAATATCAAGACTTAAAACATCTACTTATATAATGGGAATATGTGAGGTGTATGTTTTGTATCACTTCATCACCGGAGCATTCAAAATTAAATGAAAAACAAAACATTGACGGGTTAGCTACAATGGTCACATTTTCTTCTTACGATTGGTCTGGTGGCTCGAGGTGGAGACGCTGAAGCTCTTGGCGAGGCGGCGGTGGGGAGGTGGGGTGGCGGCCCCCGGGCCCGTGCCGCCGGGGGGCGGGGCTTCGCGCCCCCCCCCCTCGTACAGCTCTACCCACCATCCCGGCTGGGCGACGCCTGACGACGGACACATTCCAAACACAACCCAAAGCGGTCACACAGTGTCGGATTTCGACATTTTAACCTTCCCCTCCCGGTGATATGTATTTACTACAACTTGACTTTAAAAGTGAGAATATCAATGTAAAATATAATAGATACGGGCTCACAATTTTTGCTACTTGCGGTGTATTTTTTTTTTTTAAGGTACTTACAAGAGCTAACATTACAAAATTTATACATTTCAATTTCAATTACCGTCAATAAACGCAGCATTTGGGAATATTAACATTTTTCCCGTTTTTAAATCACATTTTCATATGGTGTACAAAATACATATCACCGGTGCACGTGGAAGTTTTTAGCACCGTAAGGGAAGGGTTAACAGCACTCCTAAACTCGCCGCGATCTTCAATTTACATACGTATAGCTGGTGGAAAAGGCGATGAATTGCAAATATACATGGTGTTCTTGATATTAAAATAATTTATAAAAAAAAGGATATATTTGAATTCTTATTTTATTTATTTCGATACGGGAAAATCCTCAATTGGATAGCGGGATAAAACTTTGAATAATTTATAGGATGTGAGGATGCTGGGTTTCATTGGAAGTCCATAAGGGAGGAACACGGTGTGAAAAACCACAAACTGATTACTCTGTCACACCAGTAGGTCCCAGGGTTCAATCTCCCGAGAGGGCTATGGACTATTTTAAAAAGAATTGGCACTGAACAAGGATGGTGCGACTTCCTGCTCCACAGATGGGGGCTGACGCTATCTACAGGATGCTTCTGTGGGACGGAGAACCAGACTATCCGGCACATAGTGGAAGAGTGACCTTCACGAAGCTATGCTAGGAGATGTGAAAAGAATTTAAAGAATTTCTTGATCTGCGCCTGTACCGCAGCTTAAGGGCTTATAAAACTCTGTACTTTTTGCCATACGCCATACAAAAAGTAAAGTAAAATAAGTAGCCGAGACAGGGTCCACAAAACTTCCAAGAAATCATAATTTGAATCAAACTTTGAGCTATTTTTAAGTGGCACAATCACACATAGTATAAATATACCATAATTATAATGAATTGACGCGAATTAGGTTAAAAAGGTATCGAAATTCAAGCAAAGTGACATATCTAATAAGAATATTGTTTCTAGGACGTATTTTCAATTGTTACATTTTAGAATTAATTATTGAACCATCCATAAGTTGTCAGAATCATGAATAATATTTGCCAATATAATTTTTTGCATAAGATGTAGAAAAAATCTGGTAAAAAAAAGAACACCATGGAAAAGCCGATTTTGATTCAGCTTACAAAACCATGAAAAAGCATTAAAGAGAAAACCTCAAATTTTCTATGCATTTGAACAAAAGGTTATTTACCTTGTTTAACAATGGAGAGCAGTAATGAAATTCAAGCTTAGCAACAGATATGCAAATTGAAGACCGTCAGAATATTTCATTCTCATTTAAAACGAGCCTAATAAATGGATTCAATGGTTATTGGAATTAATAATATCATATTTTATATGGAAACTCTTTGAAACAAACGTTTAGAGTGATGAAAATTATTTTCTGTTTGGTTTCACAATTACAGTAATGCATAATTTGGCCAAGGAATATTTTCCCTGCGAAGGTTTTATCAATGTTTCCAAATGCGCCAAATTGTTGTTACAGAGGTAATTGACAGAAAATGATGCATAGAAAACATAATTTGTAAAAAAAGGAATTCTAAAACACCAAATAAAATAAAATGTACAAAGGTAGGTATGATAAACTTTACTGCTTCAAAGTTGATAGCCCAACCAACACCACCACTAAATTGTTAAAAATGTACAAGAAATACTAAAATATGAGAATTCAAAAAATGTAGACAGTAAAAATACAGTACTGTTTAATAACCACAAAAACCAGATCAAATTTTAAGTGATTTAAGCAACCAAAACCATGTCAATATATTTCTTACATTTAAATCAGTTAAACAAAGAAAAAACAAGTTATTTTAAAAGCAGTTCTCATTACATATATCTTATTGTTGAATTCACAAATTTGGATATTAGGGAAATATAAAAATTCCCCTGATAAAGGTAATATCCCCATAGCGGTTACATTCATCACCCTACATTCGGGTTATTTTCTGAGTTGATTCTGTAGAAAAAAAATATCCTCTTTTTTCTTGCAGAATTATGAAAACAGATTTTTATTTTGTCATAATAGGTGCTTTTAGGACGGAACTGTTGTACTTTGTCGTTAGCGTGTTCCCTCTCTCTGTCTTGCATGAAATATTTTTGGCACAGGGTTAGCGTAATGGTGCGGAAAAAACAATGCGTATGATGTAAGTTCATATGTGTAGGGCGGTTAAGAAAATAAATTTCATTTAATTAGATTTAAGTTTTGTGCTGCAATTTCACGGTGGAACTGCATTTGATATAATAAAATAACAACTACGTAGTTTTTATTTTATTAAAATTTTATTTAAAATAACAAATTAAATTAAATCTTGTTTAGTTGTAAGCAATAAAAGCACCTTTAAACTATCCAGTACAACCAGTTCACTCAGAAATCACATTTTCAAATCAAACATGATTTAAAAGTGCTTATGTAATACTCATAATAGTGTTACATACGAAAAGTTAAAACAATGTAATGAAAACTACTTTTGTCAAAATCAAAACAATAAAAATATTCAGGATGAATATTTTTATTCAATCACCTCTATTATTACTATAATTATACAAATATTTTAAACACACAAAATGTGCAATTTTTTAATAACACTAACACTGACTGAAAGCTGAAAATGGTAAATTTTCTATTAATAAATTAAAAATGCAGTTATTTACGGAGAAAAATATCGAGTGAAAAATTATTTTGGACTGATAAATTAAAAATTGTCAACAGATGACACTACATAAGCATGAAGGTACATTATTTATTTATTTAGATTTTTAGTTATAAATCAGACACTGGATTATTCACCCTGCGGAGGATATATAATATAATATTTAATTGGTGGGAAAAATCTCAAAATAAAAATAATTAAAATGAAATAACAATCTAGATTCCTTAAATTATCTTCTTTTTCTAACCCTTATGCGCAACCCAGTGCTGCATAGAGCACTGCATCACATTGCTAGTGTTTTTCTTGATGTTAATAACATTAAAGCAGACATTCAGGTACAGGTCCAATATCGAGAGTGTAAAATCACTGAAATTTATTTTGAGCCCCCTGGAATCAAACTTGGAACCCCCAGTAACACGTTACCACCCCAGTAACATGGCCAAACACGTTAACCACAACACTGCATTTTCTAAATTGCTGCTGATTTATCACAAAAATGTCCTAAAATAACTTACCGAGGAAGGCGTCAACTTGAGCAGCAAGGCCTTTCATAGCTTTCAAAAATATTATTGGTAAAACGAGTAAACAGATATGTTGGCTCGGATCACCACCAGTGCCTTGAGTGATTGCAAACTGAAACAAAACAATTTTAAATTAAAATGCGTATAATGTTGTAGAATTTAAAAACAATTTAAAAAAGAAAATATAACAATTATCATATTATTTTTTGACATCTCATCAAAGATGAAGAAGAATATGGAGGTCTGGGTATTTACGGGCCTGACGACCGTCATAGGCTGGTTTAAGTGATCACTTTACACACGTGTAACATTCACCAATTCTACCCATTATTGACAACCACACTATTCAAATTCTTGGAAGTTTTATATATATGAACCAATTTAGAAACCTTGTTCTTGAATCACTAGAATTTCAATAGAGACATCTATTGGTGAGTATGTTCACATACTTATATAAGAGTTTCTGCTTAATAAAAAGCTTCTAATAATAATTTTGGATAATTTACATAGGGCGGTCACATTTGTAGATTAGGGTGCTAAGCTGCCGTGCTGGAGACCCTGGGTTTGATTCCCGTGAGGGGGTTAAATAAATATTAGTCAATACATTCAAAGGAAAAAAGTGAAAAAGAAAGACATTTTGTTTGGAATTGTATGGTTTTACCTGGAGAAATTGCGGAGTTTGACTTATAACTTGAGGTCTACTCAAATCCACAGGGTTTCCGATAGTATGTAACATTCTATACCAGCTTTGGGATATATTATCATACGACATGTCTGTTGGAATAAGATTACAATCTTCTTCACCTGCGAAATAAAGAAAAGTTTCATTCAATAAATACACTTTTAAGAGATTTAAAACTTCAAGTATCATGCAATAAATTGAGTCTTACTTATGTTCAAAGCGGGGAACATAGGTCCATACATATTCTGCAGTAGTCTTGCAGTAAGGCAGAGGGTCACTCTGGTCCACTGTTCAGTCAATGCCATGCGATGGCGCCATCTCATGGCCGATTCTCTCAGTGTTTTCCAGAGTGGCGGGCTTGGAAAACATCTGCGAAAATAAAATATAGCACATATATTCAAACATGTAAGATACGCAAGTTGGCAGACCTGTGGGATGCGATTAGATGACCGTAACACGCATTCTTATACATGGAAGGTACACTCACTAATAATCACAAATAACCGGAATAAACTGATATCGTAAGTACCAATACTGAGGTATACGAAACCTCCCAATACAAAGAACTCCTAATGTTGATGAGAAAACATGACATATCTCGTAGTAAATGCAATAAAAAATATATGAGGTAAATTATTATAGAATGTTGTCATCCCAAAATATTAGTTTGGTATGTTTTTAGAATTTACACCCATGCAAAACTTTTTATAATTTAGAAAAAAATCATTTGCGGCTTTTTCACAGGACAAGCAGATTTGCATTTTGATCCTGTTACCTTTTTTTTTATACATTGTCAAGCAGTTTTTTCATCAATCTCGACCCTAATTAGTATATATATTAAGGTCATAACCCAATTCCGATCTGAACAGTGTTTCTTTGGTGTCTCTCGTGCTTTACTAAAAGTAAGCAAATAAAACGCTTATAAGCGTTTCACGCTCGCTACCCATGTAAAAGACGCTTTCAATTGTTTCCCTCAGACAATGTGTTGAGTGTTGAGTAGCATAGTATAGTGTGTGCAGGATAGTCAAAAGTAATAATAATATCGGTAGTCATCATATTCCGCCGTGAAATATTACCTTCAGAAGAATATTCTTCTTCTTCTAACCCTTTTCCGCACACAACGGTACATAGGGGACTGCATCGTATAGAAGCAGTGTTATCTTGATGATTAAATACACGAAGGAAAGGAGATCAGCCTTGCACTTCAGGTACCAGTCCAGGGTGATATTAAATAAATATTAATTTTAAAAAATTACTAATATTTATTTTGACCTTTTTGGGAATTGAACCCGGGACCTCCAGCATGGTAGCCTAGTGCTCTAACCACTACACTATGGTGGCGGACACAGAAGAATAAGCGAATGGTAATTTTTGTAATCGACTCACTTGTGACACGCGATTATCCACACCTCAAAGAGCACAGACAGGACCCTCTCGCAGAGCTGATCGGCCACATCATCCTTCACGGCCGGTGGCGCGAGGAGTGTATCGTTGATGGCGAGAAGAAATGACAAAGAGGAACACCAGGTCTCTCGGGATAGTTCAGCTCTGGCGCAAACTTGTTGCACGCTGCGAAGTACTCGATGACACAATACCGCCTGCTTGTTTATTGTATCAGAACCTGAAAATACGGAATGCTCGATAAAATCATCTCAAGGAAAGTGACCATTTTATTGATTATCAAAAAAATTGGTGAACAGAAGTTCTCAACTTGGTTACAACAAATGTAATTTGTGTAGACAAGCCATATAAACTAGTAAAATATAAATAGAACTGTCTTATATTTTCTGAAACATTTACAAGTACAAAATAGGTCATTCAATTTACAACATTATGAGTATGTCCAAATACTTGTTCACAAAATCTGGATTATCTCCAATTACAGGAGTAATTTTCATATTTTTTTTGACATCTCATCAAAGCTGAAGAAGACTATGGAAGTCTGGGCATTTACGGGGCTGACGACAATTGAAGTTGTCTCTAGTGAAGTTCTTGTGATTCAAGAATAATGTTTCAAAATTGGTTCATAGAAATAGAACATTCAAGAATTTGAGTAGTGTGGTTGTCAATAATGGGTAGACTAATATAAATGCCCAGACTTCCATATTCTTCTTCATCTTTGATGAGATATCAAAAAATAATATGACATTCAATATAGGTTCAAATACAGTACAGGTCTTTATAGGTAATAAAAACTTTTGTCAAAATTAATAAATACATATTGTTTCAACTTGTTTTTACCTTAAATTTTCGATAATAAAAAAAAGGTTGAAATCTTTATATTTTTTTATATAATTAAGAGAAAAGAGCAATAAAACAGTAATTTTTACTTGATTTAAATAACAAATTTCGTTCATCGCCTCCACCTTTTTGTCAAAAATATGAATTTATTTCTGTTTGTGTATGTCAGTCTCTTCAATTTCAAATGAATAAGCTTTTTCTGAATTATTAAACGGTGAAATTTGTTAAATAATGACAAAAAAATAAAAATTTAATTTAATATACATATATACAAAAAATATTAATTAGAATCTCACCCAGCTCCTCTTGATATATAAATGGTAAGACTTGAAAGAAGATAAAGGAAAAATATTGAAAAATTATCTACTTTTTAAAATAGCAGCCAGGATAGCAGACTTAAACTATATATTTTCTTGTAAAAAATACCAATTACTCAGTCTTGAAAATCGTCGTTTGTTATTGGATATGGGAATCCTCCAGGATATAATAAGTGGACGTATCGATAGTCTGGTTTTGAAATAACGTATAATGTACCCGGCTACCGTACCCGTCACACGTCACAATCTTTATTCAGAGTACCTCTCCTTCGAACTAATTATGCGCGGAGTTCACCTATGTTTCGAATGGCTAGTGAGTACAACTCATGTTTTAGCCAAGTTGACATTTTCAAATGCGGAAAATCTGTGTTGAAAAGTCGAATGGTGAGCATATTGTCCATCAACATCACACACACACGCACGCACGCACGCACGCGCACACACACATACACACACACATTAATTTGCTAGATCTATACTAAATATTTTGTACTAATCTTTATGTTTCTGTGGTTAACTATAATTGTCTTGTTTAATGTATATCTTTTAATTGTTTTGTTTTACATATGTTTCTGTTGTTAACTCAAATTAAAAAATATTTAAAAAATCAAAATTTATAATGCGTTAATTTGGTAGTTCTTATACCTTCTCCTGGTCTTGGGACAAATAGATTGTGAAGGTGTTGAATGATTTTCCTGGCGTATCGCTCGGGTTCCTTCATCACAGGGTCCGGGATGACGGGCGGGACGTGCGGAGGAGGCCCGGAGTTGGGAGGTATCAGCGCAGACAGCCAGTCGCAGTAAACCGTCACGCAGTTGCGCAGGATATCCTGTTCCGTCAGTGGCAGGGATAGACCGTGTCGAATAACCTCCATCACCCATTCCACCTGAAATTTTTCATTTTTTGACATTTTTTGACTGGATTACCAATGCTAATGTATGCTGACGACGCTGTGCTTCTTGCTCATAACAGAGAAGAACTGCAGGCGCTTGTGACAACATGCAAGGAAAGTGATTTGTTGCTGATGAATGTTGACATATCTAAAGTTATGGTTTTTGGAAGAGAAAATATAGATCTGGGTGTAAAATACTTGTAGATGGAGAAATTATGGAACAGATAGATGATTTTGTATATTTGGGAAGTATATTTTTGGATGGAACGAGTGATAATGATATTGAAAGGAGAATTAATTCTGGGAATTAATTGAGGAGAGAATGGTAACACAAATTTAAGGGGCAAATTGCACATACTTGAAAATAGGAGCAGAGAAAGATCGAAGAAAACTTGCCATGATCAAATATGTCAAATAATTAAAAGTGGTCAGGTCAGGAGTCAGAATAATTGGCGGGTATGTATGAGAAGATGCATATAGAAGAAGCGAAGAATATTTGCCAAGACAAAGTGGTAAGGGTTGTATGCTTTCTGCCTATCCCTGCGGAAGCGGTGTGATGGTAAGTTAATGGTTTCACCGTAGAGTTTAAAAAAATTAATATTTCAACAACCGAAAAAACATTGTATTGTCTGTATGTGGCATAGTGAAATATCCAATCTAGGGAGTCCCTTAACCTTTCATTCCTGGTGATATGTATTTACTACAATTCGACTCCTATGATGAGAATATCGATATAAAATATAATTGATACAGGCTCAGAATTATTGTATTTCTTTGTAACACAATTACATATTATAATATAACGTTATTCATTTGCAGCGACAGAAATAAATAATTTCGAAAAAATCGGAGATAGAATCACCAATACACGAATATTTCTCGGTGTGCGTGTGTGTGTGCCGTGCTTTGAGTATACGTGAACACAGCTTGATACTGCTTCCGCCAATCTCTTTTTAGTAGCGCACAAGTCATCCTTTGGGGTGCCCCGCTACGCCAGTTATGGCGGCAACTTGCAATGTATTTTTTTCCCGTTTTCAGATAATTACCCAATTCACATTTTTCCCGTTTTTAAACCACATTTTCATATGGTGTATAAAATACAAGTTTTTAGTGCCGTAAGGAAAAGGTAAAAAGGAAAACAGCCCCTCATACTGGAAGTCCTACAGAGGAGAAGATGGACATGTCCTTAGAATGCCACCTGAGTGCATCAACCCTTCATGTCTCTTCTTCCTACCCCGAGGATTCCGGCGCCCCGAAAAGCCGCTGACGACCATTCACCGACTATACTCAGCGGAACTTCGAAGACGCCGGACTGACCTGGGAGGAAGCCAAGGAGATGGAGACTTGGAGACTTCTCGTGTTGGCCATATGCTCCACCTAGGGAGCGAAAATGGAAAAGAAGAAGAAGAAGGGAAAGGTTAACTACTGATTGTCTAAATCCCTCATTGTTTTGAGAGTACATTCCCTGAGCATACCTCTTGATGGGTTGTAAGAGGAGGTTGCTCCACCTTGGGCTGCTGGGGAGGGGGCACCAGCTGACGTAGAACTGCGGCCGCTACGTCCCTCCCGCCCCCGCGTAGGGCCCCCAGCACCCCTCCGCCCGCGCCCCCGCCGAGCTCCACGCATCCCCACTCCCCATACATGTCGGATGAGCCACTCAGGCTTCGCTCCTGTAATTTAATATTACATATTGAATACATATACATTATTAAAGCCTGTATGGTATAAATACACAACCTTTTTGTATACAAATATTCTTCTTATAACCCTTATAGCTCACTGCTTTCAAGAACGTCATAAATAAAAAAAAACATTTTTCAGGAGAATGTTTTCAAAGTTTAAAAATATAATACAATGTATTAAAAATAAATATCAAGCCACTTATTGAACTTTTTACTGTGCAACAGATCTTTTTAGGTAAAACCTGAAGGTTTTTTCTCCATTTGAAAAATATTTAGTATATTTAAAAAAAATAATTAAACAATACCTTTTCTTCAAAATGCAAAAACAACACTTTCTGCCCTGTAGCAGGTAGATATTATAACTAACCCTTATCTGCACCCAATGGTGCATAGGGCACTGCATAGTATAGAAGCAGTGTTTCATTAATTGTTAAGGATATGAAGAAAAGGTGATCAGCCTTCCGCTTCAGGTACCAGTCCAGGGTCATATTAAATAAATATTAGACTGAAAAATCAGTTATACGTATTTTGACCCTTTTAGGAATCAAACCGGGGACCTCCAGTATGGTAGTCTAGTGCGCGAACCACTACATTATGGAGGCGGACAAAAATATAAATAGTAAATAGGCACATGAAAAAAAAAAGGTTTCTTACCTTTGTGTGCCTGTTTAAAGGAAACAAATGAAAAAATATAACTATATTTACCCACAAAATGAGTTGTAAATGAAAATTAGATACATTATAATCATAACATAACATTCAATTTACACGCATTGCTCTTTGCGGGATCTATTTTTGGGTCTGTGTGATTCAAAGTCAAAATATTTATTCATAGTACTCAATGTCAAAAAAATTTATATAAAAATACAACAAAAAATGTACTGCTCGGATATAAACATGTCAACAAAAAATTCAACCGTGGACGAATATTGATAAAAAATTATGCACTGCATTGGATAGTAAAAATGAAGTTATGGTAAGCGTTTTACCATATATTGATTTTAGTCAGCAGATTATTTTATAATTTGGTAAATTTAATTCTTGTATATTTACTAAACCTGATACAAAATCGATTCTCCTAGTTTAACATAAAATAAGCATATGTATTTATGTTTCTTCTGAAGAAACATTGCTGTAACTAGCAATCATTATAAAAAATGTCATCAAAAAATATTAACAAGGAAGATGCTCATAAATCTTACTTACATGATTTTTTAAGCGTGGCATTTATAGAACAATGAACGAATACGTCAGGTCACTCCAAGTGATTATAAAGTAATAAATATTTAGCGCGCTCAATGTTTATGAATGTTGTATATTGGAATAAATTAATAATCTACGAAGAATAAACTGCCGTTATATTGTTACTTGTATTATCTTTAGGTGATAAGAATGCTTTATTTACTACTTCCTAAACGGTTAACCTACCTTAAAGTTGACCTTATTGAATACACCCACATTCATAAGTGAAAATGTAGTTTATATTGTATAAATAACGTAATTTATTTTGACAAATCGTCAAAATCTTTTATTTTATTTCTCATCTGACAAATGACAAGTCTGGCTCTATGTTGCTACACCTACATATTATGAATGTATTGAGTAGGAATGATTTATATAATAAAAGTACCTACTTATTTTTAAATAAATTTAATTTGCAATTTATAATTTGAAATTTGATTTTGAACATTGGAGCATAGTTTTCACATTTAATGTTTCAAATGATATACAAAAAAACTGATTTGTGCCATATTTTTATAGCAAAACAAGTAGATAGGTTAGGTTAGCACAGATAATCTTTTATTATCATATGGTAACACTTCTCGTTCCCGTCAAACCGTTTCAATTTTTAGGTTGGGTTTCTACGGGCCAGAATTGAATATTATTCTTCGGTTTATTTTAAACTGGCATTTACAAAAAGAAAAAATGCTAAGTAATAGACTTCTACCGCCTTTAAAGCTCTTACGAGGTATGTATATTGTATTAACATCAAATCTCGAGCTGCATAACGGGCACCCAGCGAACAATTCTCAAACCTAATTTATTTTTCAGCTGTAATACCGAATGTAAAATCTATAAGCACTGATGTCTCTAAATGTGACGTTGGTCTGCTTTCTGCAATGAATCGTCTGAATATAACTAAACCAATCGAAGATGTTCCTGCGAAAAATGTGTTCGAAATAACATTTTCCCCAAGATCGATTTTAAATATAACACCGGCCATCAGTCATATCAGAACACCAATTATGGATCTACCGCTTCTTCCGTTTACTCCCCCTGTTTCAAAAAGGAATATAATTAGAATTGAAGATAAACCGTTGACAAATAATGCATTGGAATGCCCAACGGAACGCGATTTGCCAGAGAAACAAGCTGTGAGATTGATTGTCATTAGAAAACGGAAAATGAGGAAACACAAGTTGAAGAAACTGAGAAAACGAATGAAGTTTGAATGGGCCAAGGTAAGACTAAAAATTGTAACACAGCCTCCCAGTTAGGAAAGCATTGAAAATACAATTATGTTTATAACAACTTGTGAAATATTTCATATTATTTTTTGACATCTCATCAAAGATGAAGAATAATATGGAAGTCTGGGCATTTACGGGGCTGACGACCGTCATAGGCTGGTTTAAGTGGAACTTCATCTTTAATGAGATGTCAAAAAAAAAAATCATTTCATTGTGACTTGACTGGTGTGTATAATTGGTTGTGTTTACATATTTCCAGGTAAGACAACGCCGTGAATTGAGAAAAGAAAAGCTGTTCCAAGCGGTTTTAATAAACCAGATTAAGGAAGCCGAGCAGTTTTCAGCTGAGAAATATGTTACTGATAAATTTAAAGACGCCTACGAGCTGCGTATTCCGACTCATTGGAGAGGAAAACCATATCCTGAGTTCTATATGCGCCAACTCATGGGGCTGGATCCTAAAGTCAACTATAAAGGATACAAATAATATTATTAATTAGTTATTTTTGTGTATAAATAAATGAATAGTTCTGATAAAGTGTTTGTTATTGTAATTTAAGTAGCATACACAAAACTGAATTCTTAAATTAGATATTACTAGATATTGTGTTTGCTTTTAAATTTTTTCCCCATATCGGTGGTGTAAAGGCAAAGGGGTATATCTGTTGCAGACCAAATTTTACAGTAGAGACAAAACAAACTTGTGAAATTAAATACTGTAACACATTTGTTTTATGTATTTTTATATGTACATATCTTAATAAAACTAAATAAGTAATGCAACTACAGCTTTATCCTTTTGCCAGATTATGGAATACACTATTTTAGACATTTTGTGGGACAAACTTAGAAAATGAAATTTTTTACAGATATACCCCTTTGCCATTACACTACCGATATATGCTTCCAATTTTAAATAAGAAACTATATCAAGTTTAAGTAAAGACTCCCCGGGGCCTGGCACGAAATGATGTAAAAAAAAATTAGGCCAGTATATTATGTATTTTGTATATTAACACATTGTTTGCGGGTGGTTTTTTCATCAACCCCCACCCTAATTATACTCGGACAGTCTGAAGCCCGACCCTCAGTATACTAATCACAAATAACTGCAAAACCCAATTCTGACCTGTATGATGTTTTTTTGGCGTCTCTCGCGCTCTACTAAAAGTAAGCATATAGAACGCTTATAAGCGTCTCCTGCTCTATGCTGACAGTATTTAAAAGACGCTTTAAGCGTTTCTTGTAAACAATGTGTTAAAAGCATTGTTAACTTTGTGGTATGATAATATAACACTCTCCTTATCAATCATTGTTCACATTGTGTAATACCACTTAAAAACACTGTAGACTGTCAACCGTAGACAGTTGACTTGATGATGGAATCGTTATTTCGAAACTGGTAGTCGGGAAGTAAAGTTGTTATGTGGCATTACACAATGTGAATGATGAATGATGAGAGTGTCAGTATATTATAACTATTCTATTCTGTGTGATTCATAGGACTTGTCCTGTTCCCTCCCTTTTCAGATATGGTATATGGCAGAAAGCTGCAAAACAACCACCAAGCCAATGGTAAAATGATATGTTGTGTTTATCATCGTTTCTGGGATAAACCAACGAAAGAAGGTAATCTATGTAAAGTTTAGATAGTATATTTTTATTTCAAATCATAACATGGACCAAATGAGGCGTCATGGGATGGTTTCTAAAATTTATATATGCTACCAAAGTAAAAAAAATAATAGGGAAGCAGAATTCTGCTAATTCTTCTGAATTATGTCAATCATGGGTGGAATGGTGATTGTTATAAATGCATAAAGTGATCACTTA
This sequence comes from Brachycentrus maculatus, assembly GCF_059751285.1. Taxonomy (NCBI): domain Eukaryota; kingdom Metazoa; phylum Arthropoda; class Insecta; order Trichoptera; family Brachycentridae; genus Brachycentrus; species Brachycentrus maculatus. The sequence continues at coordinate 319,721 of NW_028280916.1, forward strand.
AACCAGCCCATGACAGTTCTTCAGCCTCGTAAATACACAGACTTCCATATTCTTCTTCATCTATGTTGAGATATCAATGTAAAATTAACTCCTAAGCGGAAAACCCATATTTGTGAGCAATCGAAATGTTGCCAGCATTTCAAAAAACAAACTATATCGTAAAAACAATTTTGAACATTCAACCGCATGGGTTGGAAAACTTTTTACCATAAAGGGAGCAATACAAAATTGAAAATCGCAAAGGGCTAATAATATCCCAAACAAAGTAAGGTCGCCGCTGGTGAATCTCCATATTATAGCTGTAATATGTGAATTAATAAAAGTTAGGCCGTTCAAGGACGCTCGCGCACGCGCTGCCAACCCTTGATTTAGAATCTAACCCAAACTATAACAATCCGCATATGATTTCAGGGCTTAACTTTAAAATTAAGCCCCTACGTAAACGTACTACTTGAGCTGAAATTCGGATTCGTAATCCGAAGAAAAATACCACGCGAAAGTATCGTCAGTAAGTCATATTATCTGACGTCTGGTTCTTTGGCATAAACTTAAAGTTATTTAATAACTAACTTTTCTTTAGGGCCCGGAAAAAAGTTTTTAAATTATTGAGCTGAAAGGTAAGAGCGTACCCCAAGGTGCCGAATACTCGTACACACATATGATTCAGCTTTAAAGTTTTTTTGAAGATCTAGCGTGGAAGAAAATTAGTTTGTATCAGGTACAGGTGTTAACATATTATTTGACTATTTTTATTTTATCTTTTCTTTATTATATGTGGAGGTCCTCATAAAAAAGTTACATTTCCAATATTGCACAAAAAATCCTTTAAATGCAAATCTGTTCTATTTACTGTATTCTATCGAAATATTAACTTAAGTGCGAAAAACGTGACCAATCCTGTGTTAAACCAATACGAAATCATTAAATCGAACCAAAACGTATCAATGTTAAAAGCTAGAATTTCTGATTACTCGAAATCATTTATAATGGAAATGTAACGTTTTGGTGAGAAACTCCACGTATAATATTAGAGTAGGCCGCTGATGTATGATTTTTTTAGATATCAAATAGAAAGGGGTCAAAAAATAGAATTTTGAATTGCATGTAAAGTAAAATATATTTTTAAAATTATTTCATACTACTTTTGGCCCTCAACCGAGGCTTGAAATTGATACATTTTGGTATTTTTCAGTAAAATTGTCAATCCCACAAAATATTAAATTTCACTTTTATAAGAAAAAAGTAAAAATGTAAATAAAAGAATAGTAATTACACAAGAAAAAGTTAATTTAAGTTATGAGAAATATGTTATTAATCTTACGACACTGTAAATGTGAGTTAAAAAGAGCCATATATGATTGGATTGGGAAAGCTTTTATTTAGTAAAGACCTTTTTGTGGATGTATGCAAAATCGAAACCCTGGATTATTTTTACATAATTTGAAACGCCTGAAAACATGATTTAATTTTTATTTAACATGGCGAGTGATTGTTGTAAAAAACATCTGTTATGTTTGTGGTGTATTCGTATTAAAATAATATGTATTAATTGTTAAATTAAATACAGATTTTTTGAGTCTACTAAGTTGTATTTTGTTGTTAAAAAACACATAAAAAATAATATTGTGACAGTTGTTTCGCCTAGTTATGGCATTTTCAAACGAATGTCAATTTATGAGTTTTTTTATTAGTTTTTTTTTTTTTTTTTAACAATAATATACAATTTAGTAGACTCAAAAAGTCTGTGTTTGATTTAACAATTGATACAAAAATAAAAATGGAGTTCTACAAATAAAACGCCAAATAAATAAATATGTACATCTAAATATGTAAAGAACTCGACTGTATTACGAATTTATTAGGCCCTTTTTAACTGGTTGAAAGATATTTCTATAAAGCAACAAATCCATTTTTTGTGCAAAAAGCCTTCAATCAATAATCAAAGATTTGCTGTGACTTTTTTACTTTCAATATATCGTCATTATTTGCGTTACCTTTTTTCAACAAATAATATTGTTATTGTGAAATATAAGTGGTTGGCCTGGAGAGAGGGAAAGTGTAATATAATTTGACAGGAGCCGGATGTCGACGTGCATGATAGACATTTCCGGGCTTTTATTACATCAATAAATGATTTGCTTGCTAGGACACACTTGAATCATTGAACGACAATGCAGTGTGAATAAATAGTAACATTTTGAGAAAAATAATATGAATAAAAACTCCCATAATTGGAGATAATCCAGATCTGTGAACAAGTATTTGGACACACTCTAAATACTGTAAATAAATTAACTGGTCAAATTATAAGCTATAAAAAGAAAAGGATATTTTTTAGCATTTCTCATGTATGTGATTATAATCCAGGATTCGGACCACATTTACAAATGAAAGAGTTTCTTTTCAATAAAAAACTTATTTCATCTCGCCGATAGATGTCTTTAGTAAAATTCAAGTGATTCCAGCACTATGTTTCGAAATTGAACCATATATATAAAAGTTCGAAGAATTTGAGAAGTGAGGTTGTCAATCATGGGTAGAATTGGGGAATGTTACACGTACGTAAAATGATCACTTAAACCAGCCTACGACGGTCGTAAACCCCGTAAATGCCCAGACTTCCATATTCTTCTTCATTTAGGTTGAGATGTCAAAAAATAATATTAAAATAACTCCTATAATTGGAGATAATCCAGATTTGCGATCAAGTATTTGGACACACTAAAATTGTTGTCTTTTGAATACATTTTTGATCGTTATTAGAGTTATAATATCTATCCATTATTAATTTGAATTTCACCTGGTATTTGCAACTATTATCAAATTGAAATAAAACTCCTTCTTTATTCTTCTTCATCTATAATAGCTGCGGAGAGTGCAGTGCCCACTATATTATTCCGGGGGCAGCGTGTAACTCGGTGACGTCAGAGATGTCTGCACTACGCAGCCGGTGTGTCCGAACACCCGACTAGGATTTCCAATTAGGGAAATACCGCAAACATAATGACGGTCCATCCCTAGCATTACAACCGAGCGCCGGCCTGCTTAGGCACCTGCTGGAAATAAATTCAAACAGGATGTATCCCGCCAAATTTATGTGGATTTTCCCACCCGAATCGCTACCGAGCTACATAGATCTATCACTTCCCGGCCATAGCAAGGATCTTACCAACATCCGCATGTGGAACGATGTCGCTTCTAGACGCCATTAAATAGATATAGTGATTTTGCTAGTAAGCTGTTATTGGGTTTACTGCTAATCATTTGGGTGTCGTGTATCATTTACGGACATGTTGAACCCGTGTCACGTAAATACCTTATCGGACGAAATACTAAACAAATTCGGAATATGCTAACACATTACATTGTCTATAATAACACAAAGAAATGTCAACATAATGTAGGCAACATTGTCGAACTTCATAAAATGCTTTCATTAATTGATTCGGCAGTCACTTTGAGGTAATATCTATCCATTTTTAATTAAAATTTCTAACTACATAACTAACTAACTAACCTCACGCCGCTTCGCCGCAGGGGTAGGCAGAGAGAATAGAAAGCCACACCACTCTGTCTTTGCAAACATTATTCGCCTCTTCCACATTCATGCATCTCCTCACACATACCCGCCGATTATTTAGACCCTTAAGCTGACCGCTGAGTATTTGACAAATATTCATGTATTTAATTAAAACTTCGCTTGGTAAATACCACTATTTCTTAAGATCTTTTATGACACTTGCTTAGAAGCATTCCGCATAATTTTCAAAAACAGTGCGGTGTTTGAAAATGATGCGGAAAACATTGAAACACGTGTCATAATAGATTTTAAGAAACAAGAAGTAGTATTTACCAAGTGAAATTTAATTTTAATTTAATTAAAAAAAAAAAAATAGAAATTACAATTCGTTTATGAATTCTTTTGAATATTCTTTTTTTTAACCTATCCGCACCCAATGGTGCATAGGGCCCTTCATCCTTAAGAAGCGATGTTATCTTGATTTTTATAAACGTGAAGGAAAGGTGATCAGCCCTGCGCTTTGGGTACCAGTCCAGGGTAATGAAAATCACTTATATTAATTTTTATCCCCCTGGAAATCAAACCCAAGACCTCTAGCGTGGTAGCCAAGCGTGTTGAACATTACACTATGCAATGTGGAGATTTCGCCATTTTCAAAATACGTAGGTACATCGAATTGATTTTTGCGATTTTGTGATTCATAATAATAAGTTTAACTCATTAGGAACGTTCCATTCAAAACCAGACAAATCAGTCAGGCAAAAAAACAAATCTTCTCTATGAATTTATATAAATAAATTTCAAGATATTATAACTGAAAAGTGATAGGGTGTAATCACCTAGAACTCTGATTAGAGCTCAAAAAATAATTTTAAACCCCCGTCAACAGTTAATCAATATTATAAAGATAGTTTTCATATCTGTCTACCAAGTTCTTACTTCGAGTCAGAGAGATAATCTGCGTCTCTAATTTGACGAATCTCAATGGATTCAATAGTATTCTTGAAACTATTTTCCAAGAACCTTTGTAAATCTCAGTGAGCGATAGGTAAAAAGTATTTCGACCAGCCTCAATAGATATAAATGCTCTCAAAAGTCGATATATTTATCACCTTCGTTACTCGAGCCGTCTGATCCCTTCGGCCATTGAAGTCTATTAAGTTTGCTCAACTTGTGTTTTAGAATCCACTGATTAGAAGTTAAACTTGACTTTATAAGCCGTTTCAATCACATCATAAATAAAAGTATGAAAGCTTCGGGTCCAGGCTTTTGTTTAGATGTATAAAGGACTTTGAGTTAGTTAATTAAATGAAACTTTTGTGTATATACTCGCTCCGAAGTCAGCTGGAGTATACTTCAACTGCCTTGACCCCCTCCCTTTATTTTTTATTTTTATTTTTACCAAGTTCCAATAAAAATTTCGAAGGTTTAAGTGATGATTTTTGAGATTAAAAAAATCCTAATTAAATATTTCTATTGAACGAACGCAACTATATATATATATTATTTTTTGACATCTCATCAAAGATGAAGAAGAATATGGAAGTCTGGGAATTTACAGGGCTGACGACCGTCATAGGCTGGTTTAAGTGATCACTTTACACACGTGTAACATTCACCAATTCTACCCATTATTGACAACCACACTACTCAAATTCTTGGAAGTTCTATATATATGAACCAATTTAGAAACCTTGTTTTTGAATCACTAGAACTTCACTAGAGACATCTGTTGGTGAGATGTAAAGTAGCTTTTTATTAAGCAGAAACTCTTATATTAAACCAGCCTATGACGGTCGTCAGCCCCGTAAATGCCCAGACTTCCATATTCTTCTTCATCTTTTATGAGATGTCAAAAAATAATATGAAAATAACTCCTGTAATTGGAGATAATCCAGATTTTGTGAACAAGTATTTGGATACATTCAAAATGTTGTAACTATATATACATTTGATAAAATACTTTAACAATTAAATAAATATATAAATCAGACACCGGATATTTATTAATTGTTTCGTCAGTCACTTTGTTGTAATGTGTATCCATTTATAATTCAAGTTTTATTTGGTAAATACCACTGTTTCTTAAAATCTATTGTGACACGTGTTTTGATGCATTCCCTATCATTCAATACGGTGTTTGAAAATTATGTTGAATGTATCAAAATACGTGTCATAATAGATTTAAAATATAGCGGTATTTACCAAGTAAAACTTAATTTAAAAACTGAATTTTTACCCTAATTACACGTCGAGCTTCATCCTCAAGATCGATCAATATCTTATACTGCTTTAACTATATATTTCTTATAATAAGGTATAATGATTTGTATGTCCGCCTCCGTAGTGTAATGGTCAGCACGCTCGGCTACCGTTCTGGAGGTCCCGGGTTCGATTCCCAAGGGGGGTAAAATAAATATAAGTGATTTTTTCACTGTCATATTTATTCAATATTACCCTGGACTGGTACCTGAAGCGGAGGGCTGATCACCTTTCCTTCATGTGTAAACGATCAAAATAACACTGCGTTTATATGACGCAGTGCCCTATGCACCATTGGGGTGCGGATAAGGGTTTTTTATTATTATTATGATTTGTATGCTAAAAAATGAAAATTAAAAACTAAGTGCCTCAAATATCGATTGTAACTAGGTACATTGCTTTTAAGTTTAAGTTTCATAAGGGAAGTTCAAGATCGAAGAGATGTTATTAAAAAAAGATGTTGGAAGATATTCCTCGCATTACTCATGTCATTGAAAAGGGTTTTGGAACGAAATGCTTAGCACTCGCCAATAAGTTGGTATTTTACGTTTAAAATACAGTGGGAAAGGTTCTTGGAAACTGGCAATTTATAACATAGAATGCAGTCTCACTTAGCACAGGGTTGAACGGCTTAAGGAACCCGTTTTATTTACTAGATCTTTAATATCGATTCAGAAAGTAACGTCTATTTGTGACGGTATAAATATAAAAAAAACAACAGCATAATACCTCTTTTGATTGTATTAATGTAATTACGATTCATTTCGAGAACTACACATGTTCTCGAAACTAGTCGTGTTTATATTTCACAAAGTTAATGTCATATTAAAAGAAAAATCTGATGTAAGATTTTTTTATTAAAAGAGAAATATTTGTGTTTTATTATTATTATTTACAAAATACTTCAATTTCATACTATTTCTGTGAGCCTAAGCGGCTCATTATTAGACATAGGTATCAAATTGTGGTAGAGTGGGTTCGAACCGAGAAACTCTGACTCAACAGTCCGCGACATTTACCACGGGGCCACAACCCGACAGATTTCTAATGATAAAAAGCTTTTGGTAAAAATTATCATTTTATTTAATTTTATAAAAACAATAACTACCATCACTCTATTTGCCCAGGGAGGATGAGCTTAAAATAAACGTGGTATCTTTAAAACTTGAATCAAGTGAAAAAAGTGTTTCAAGATAAAGCATCTATCGTTTTTATACAAAATAAGATGAAAATCTCTGCAACCCCAGTGCTTTCGATCTAGCATTTGGCTGGCTCATGGGATAAATAAACTTCCATCTATTTTCGTATAAAAACGATAAATGCTTCGTCTCAAGTTGGTACACCAATACATCTATAATATTATATTAATATTATATTTCATCCTCAGGGTGAATAATCCAGTATCTGGTAGATAATAATAAAGATATTGATTTTTGAAAAAAGATGAAGAAGAATATGGAATAAGTCTGGGTATTTACAGGGCTTACACCCTGTCATAGACTAGTTTGCGTGTTCACTTTATGCGCTTGTACCTTATACCTTTCTAACTATGATTGATAACCATAATTTTTATAAAATAAAACAACTTAGTTTTTAACTAATTTATTCCATTCAATTCAAACCCTTATCTGCACCCCAATGGTGCATAGGGCACTGCATTATATAAACACAGTGTTATCTTGATCGTTAACACACGAAGGAAAGGTGATCAGCCCTCCGCTTCAGGGTAATATTGAATAAATATTAGAGTGAAAAAATCACTTATGTTTATTTGACCCCCCTGGGAATCGAACCCGGGACCTCCAGAATGGTAGCCGACCGTGCTGACCATTACACTACGGAGGCGGACGAAATTTATTACTGATACATTTTTGATCTAACCGGTTCGACAAGCACCTTGTCATCATCAGGGTTAAACATGGTTGGAGAAAAAATATACCAATAAAAAGTGGTTAAAAACAAATTTGTTTTATGTCATAAAGTTTATGAAATGCGCTTCAAAGTGTCTGCGAAAAACATTCAAGAAAAAGACAACCATAGTACTCAAATTACGGAAGTTTCATTTAAGCTTCAATCTACACCTTCTTTCACTTGCAACTCTTCAGCATAAAACAAAATATGGTTCATCTCAAGTTGAAACACCTATAATATGAATATTCAATATCTGATTTAAAAATAATAATAATAATGTTAAACCCTATTTGCCCAAGCGCTTTCAAATGTCTACATAACTATAATACAGTAAACACATTCAAACTAATAAAATTGACGAATAAGTACTCTGTTTTCAACACAAAAAATACCAATCCATCACTAGCGAACTAAAAGTAGAATTGGAAGTGTTCCGATATACAGTGAAAAATTACACTGTCCGTTTTTACTGACTTGCTGTATTTTCGTAAATACTCCATTCTCATTCAGTTCACACATAGAATTTCGCGTTATACGTTATATCGCTCACTCCTTTCAAGAACGTCATAAATAAAAAAAACTTGATTTTTCAGGAGAACGTTTTTAAAGTTTAACAATATAATACAATGTATTAAAAATAAACATCAAGCCACTTATTGAAAATTTTACTGTGCAACAGATCTTTTTAGGTTAAACCTGAAGGTTTGTTCTCCATTTGAAAAATATTTAGTATATTTAAAAAAATAATTAAACAATACCTTTTCTTCAAAATGCAAAAACAACACTTTCTGCCCTGTAGCGGGTAAATATTAAGTTAAAAATATGCCTCTTTTCCTGGGATATAGTACATTTTCTGGGCATTCCGAAAACATGCACAACTGAAAATTGACGATTTTTGATTTATGACGTTCTTGAAAGGAGTGAGCGATATGTACGTTTAAACTGGACTGATGGTTTTCTGGACTATTTAAAACGATGGTGTGAAGGCATACGTGTAACACATTATAGGTGAATAATTAAAAAATTAAACACTTATATAATATTACTTATTGAGTTTTATTTCATTACACACGACTAGTTTGGAAAACTGCAGATGTTTTCGTCAACAGGGATTACAAAAATTAACGAGCATATAAATTATTCAGGTGTGTATATAATATAATATAGTATTATATTAAGTATTATACAACTGTTTAATTTTTAAAATAATCAGCATGTCATTCCACAAAGTTAATACCGAATCAATAAGTAATATATTGTAGGTGTCTCAATTTGAATTGAAGATTTGTCGTTTTTATACGAAAGACGATGGAAGTCTGGGCATCCCGCGACTCACAACTTTGCATTTGGCTGGCTAAAGTGATCAGTCTATAACGTTCACCATTCTGCCCATTATTGAAAATTAAAATTGTATTAATTTTAAAGATGTATAAAAATGCAATTTTATTGGTTAAGTTTTAAACTGTTTATAAAATTAATATTTATTCTTTCAGACATTGGATTATTCTTACGGATAATATACACAAATCAATATTATAAGTATCTTAAATTGAAATGAAACATAATTCGTTATTATATGAAATATGATGGAAAAATATAAAAGTGATTTTTCACTTTATTATTTATTTAATATTACCCTGGGCTGGTACCTAAAGCGCAGGACATTTGCATTTCATAAACACCTTGCATTTCATAAAAAAACGACCAAAATGACAACAATATAATTTTTAATCGATATAAAAATCTATTTGGATGCAGTGGCCTTTATATATATATATATATATATATATATATATATATATATATATATATATATATATATATATATATATATATATATATATATATATATATATATATATATATATATATACATATATATATATATATATTTATATATATATGTATATATATGTATATATATATATATAAATATATATATATATATATATATATATATATATATATATATATATATATATATATATATATATATATATATATATATATATATATATATATATATATGTATATATATAAATATTTATATATTATATATATATATATATATATATATATATATATATATATATATATATATATATATATATATATATATATATATATATATATATATATATTGTATTATAAATAGATAAGCTCATACACTATTAAAAGCTTATCTATTTACAAAAGTAATATTCCCCTTCAAATATATCTTTACTCTAATAATGTAAACGCACCTTTAGTTTTCGCTAAGCTAGAATATTCCATTTATAAACAATTTTGTTTTTTTTCGTATCGATTATATTTCCTTTAACTTACGATCATATTAAAGCAGGCTTATGGCTGTATTAAATAAATTTCCTGTTTTTTCTACATAAGCTTGTACCTTCTAACAAATAGAGCTAAAATAATATTAGGATTATTATCGTAATGTTGACCCTTGAAGGTTTTAGTATAATAATAAGAATTTATAAATTAGGAACTAATGTAGGTAAAACACTCGTATGTATTACGGAAAATAATATTCGGGATAGTAATTATTTAAAAGGTTTTAAAGATGAATAACCTGCCTTAAAGACCTGTGTAATTCAGAAATGTTATGTGCGCTGTAAAAATATGTAAATACATATTATGTTAAATTAAGGGTAAATTATTTGTATTCAATGTAATATAAGCCAACTGAAGAAAAAAAGAAGGCAGTAATAAATTGTTAAAAAATATTTTAGTATCCTATTTTTTCCTCTTTTTTCAATATTTTATGGATTACTCAATTTAATATACACAAATATTTGATATTATTTATTGATTCGGAATTAACTTTGTGGAATGACAAATAGATTTAAAAAAAATTAACACTTGTATAATACCAGTTAATGATATTTCATTTTTAATTAATGTTTTACTTAGTAAATACCACTATTTCTCAAAATCTACTATGACACATGTTTCGATGCATTCCGCATCATTTTCAAATACCATATGGATAGATTTTTACCACAAAGTAACTTCCGAATCAATTTATGTAGATATTTATTTCATTACACAGAAGTTTCGAAAACTGCAGATGTTTTCATCGACAGGTTTTACTTTTCACCATCTGCAGTTTTCGAAACTAGTCATGTGTAATGAAATAAAACTCGTTAAATGGTAATTCACAAGTGTTCAATTATTTTATTTTATTCAATTATATTAATACAAAAAAAAATCTCACAAAAGTATGGCCTGTGTATATAAATTTTATTTTATGTTAAATTTTATTTTATAAAGGGTGCTAGAAAGAATAGAATAGAATATCAAAAATATAAATAGATTAAAAGCGCTAATATAAAATAAAAATATTTGATTTTAGCAGAAAACAAACAAAAAAATAAAACGAAAAAGTTAACAAAAACAGATTGTCCTTTTATTTTCAACTTATAACTCATTTGGTACAAATTTCCATTTTCATCTTTTTGATTTTTGTTTTCTGTTAAAATCAAATATTTGTAGTTTATCTTAGCACTTTTAATATTATTTTATTTCTGATAATATCTATTGTATTCTTGCCAGTGCCCTTTACTATAACCTAAAATATAATGTATACCCACACACAGGCCATGCATTTGTGGGATCATTTTTTGTATTTATATCAGTGATGGGATTCAAAATTTTTAAGAACCGGTTCGCCCTTTAGGTAATACAATTTAGCCCTATATTTTTTAAAAATGTATTGAATGTTTCTATCTCCTCCTGGCCCTGTGGAAGACCGGCAAATTATAGAAAGGAAAACATTGTTTACTTGTAAATTTTTTGGAGGGTAGGTATATCTTTCACGATATTCTTTTTACTAAGTGAAATAATTTTTCACTATTTTTTTTCATCTTTCCAATATTTTTTTCTCTTCGTCAGGTTCAAATATTTTTACAACGTTGGGGACCAAGCCGAGCGTGCTTCGATACATGATCTCACTGATTAATATTATATATATATATATATATATATATATATATATATATATATATATATATATATATATATATATATATATATATATATATATATATATATATATATATATATATATATATTTTTTTTTTTTATTTTTTATTTTTTTTTTGTACTATATAATACAATATGTCTATGTATATGTCTTTGTATTATATTGTGAAATGCGAAAATTGAAAAATAAAGTATATTTGGTAGAAACGATTTGAAATTGTTCTCGTTTGCGGACAGAGCGTTGTCGTTTGCTGTCTTCGATTTTCCCGCCGCCCGCTGAGTACAATGGGCGGGACAAATGAGGACGCGACTAGTGCATTTGTCATCGCTGGCAATCCGACAATCCGGCGATCCGACGAGTCTGCAGTCGCCTAATGACCGACGCTTGCGCCGGTGCACTCTCCCCGTCGGCGAAATCGCTCTCCGCAATATGAGCGCGCGAGGCAGAAACTTGCGCCATCGACAAGTCATAATGGACAACGAACATGACGGAATGATTAGTTATTATCGAACTCTCTGTGGAGATTTATCAAAGCTTAAAGCTCATTGCAACCAATTACACATGAATGCTATGAGTTTGCCTGTTGAATTGGCGCGGCGCTAGCCGCCTATAATGTGATCTTTTACTACTATGTATATTACTATGTATATTACTGTACCCGGCCGGTTATTCTAGCCCTTTTGCACACTCAATAGTACATAGGGTACTGCATCGTATAGAAACAGTGATCTTCGTATTATTATTCTTCAGCCCTCTGTCTTCCACTGCTGGATATAGGCCTCTTCCGTACCCTTCCATTTTTTCGGTCAGTTGTTTAAAAAGCTAATTGCAACCGATTATACATGAAAGCTATTAGTTTACCTATTGAACCACCATTAATTTTATTTTTTACTAGCTATAACCGGGCGGCTCTTCTAACTTGTTTGCACACCCAATAGTACATAGGGCACTGCGTCGTATAGAAACAGTGTCATCTTCTTATTTTTCTTATTTAGCCCTCTATCTTCCACTGCTGGATATACGTCTTTTCCGTATCTCCGTTTTTTTCTTTTATTTCTTCTATTTTTTCGGTTTATGATGTTTGCAGCCAGTTTCTACTTCCTACAGCGGCTATGTCGTCGGACCATTTTTGTTGAGGTCTTCCGATGCTTTTTTTATGCTCCATATTAAAATTTTATAGGTACATTTTGTGGGTCTTGATTTACTACATCTCCTGCCCATCGGCACTTTAATATACACAAGTAAATAAATTTAATTAATTTTTAGTGGAAAAGGCAAATACATTTTTTGTAAAAAACTTTTGTTAAAATTTTTGAACATCACAATGTGGAAAATTTTTGTAAAAAGTTTTCCACATTACGATGTTCAAAAATGTAAACTTTTGCTCCTCACCCGTGGCGTCAGAATGTAAAGCTCTCTTTCTCCTATTCTCTATGCTTTGTCTTTTTTCTCTCTCATGTAACGAAATGTGCCTAATAAACGTGACGGGTTCTTGAAATTTAGCTATCGATTCTCGATTTTAAACAAAAAAGGTCCCGAAACGCACTTGAAGTCAAGCTTTTTACAAAAACAAATTATATTCAAATATTCATTACAACACATTATTTTATAATTTTTAAGAATTATTTAAGTACGGATTATAATAACGTAAGCGCTAAAATTGTTTCCTCTAATTGATTTTGAAAATTCAAAAAAAAAATAATAACCGGAACGCCGTTTCCCCGTGTTACATGGAAAAAGCCCCGGTCTTAGACATGTGTGGCTTCTATTTTCATTCCGGATACGAGAAGGGTCCTACGTGTGAATTATTTGCGAAATGTTGCCAGGATTTCAGAATTCCGGGGCGCATTCCCGCAAATATTCCGTGCAAATCACTCGTATTTAAGAAGCCATTACGTGGGCCTCTGGTCGGATCTCGTGTCGAGCGATGCAGGCGATGATGGATCACGAAAGGCTTCTAGTAACCTTAATTGATAATGCGGATCGTCCGCCGGTGGGGAGGTAATTGATTGTAGCGTACCAGGGTACCGGAGTACCAGGGCACCACGCGGGCCGGGGAGGTCGGCGGACGTGTCGGGTTATAATGCTCCGACACCTCGAGCGTGAAGCAGACCGAGGATTACATGAGAATTTCACACGTGTACCGACGGGTACTTGTGCTACGTCACATGCCGTATTCGTTGCGGGGAAACGTACCGGGGTTAATTAGACCCCTACCCCTGTTTACACTTTAACATACATTTTTTGACATCTCAATATTTATTTATCTGAACAATATTTTGAATGTGTCCTAAAGTACGTTTTTTTTTTATTAATTGATTCGGCAGTCAGTTCTTGTACTCTATCATTTTATTAATTAAAGTTTTACTTGATTAATACCTCTATTTCTTAAAATCTATTGTGACACGAAAACGATGCATTCCGCATTATTTTCAAACACCCCATTTGAAAAGTGAAACTTCAAATTTTTTTTTTCATCTGAAAATATCGAACATACAGGATACCTTTTCGAAAAATTGACTGTACAAAGACAGATCGCAGAAGTATGACGTAACAAATATTAAAATGGCTGTTGTTAGTTAAAAAAAATATACTTATACGTTATTTGTAAAATAGTCCCATACATTAATATTTCGACGTTGGTGAAGAAGCATATGGTAGCCTGGGTATACACAGGGCTTACAATCTGTCAAAGGCTAGTTTAAGTGATTACTTTATAGACATATAACATTTGCCATTCTATTCATGATTGACAACCACAATACTAAAATTTTGGAAGTTGTATATATTATATATATAATATAAATTCATCAAATGATACTTTCTTTCATATGCAAGTTCTCGGTAGCATCTATGGTTGAGTTTACTAAGTATTTGAGTAGCAGACACCGCCATAAAATCTAAAAGTAGATAAAATATAGATTTGTAAACAAGGATTAAGACACACTAAAAATATTAATAATAATAATAAAACCCTTATCCGCACCCCAATGGTGCATAGAGCACTGTGTCATATAAACGCAGTGTTATCTTGATCGTTTACACATGAAGGAAGGGTCATCAGCCCTCCGCTTCAGGTACCAGTCCATGGTAATATTGAATAAATATTACAGTGAAAAAATCACTTATATTTATTTTACCCCCCTTGGGAATCGAACCCGGGACCTCCAGAACGGTAGCCGAGCGTGCTGACCATTACACTACGGAGGCGGACATCGGGAATATTATATGTTTAAATGATTTATGTATGTAATATGTTTTGAAATAAAAAAAATAGTTAGCTACACTTACTCATTATTTGTCCCTTATTTCTTAAAGATCTCTCTCATTATATACATATTTCTAAGATTAAGATTTTGATCTTTTAAGAGATTATTTTACTAATGATAAAGAAAACCTTATAATCCCTTATTCAATTAGCGAACAATATGTGTGGTTTATTTTAATTAAGCTAACTAACATACACGAATAGAAATACTAATTTTAATAAGAATATTAATTATAATATTGTAGGATGTAATAAACAATGGCAACCTTGTTAACTTTCTAACCACAGTTTTAAGAAACATTATACTTTCATTTTAGATCAAGTTTTCAACTCATTATTTATTTAATGAGAAAGTTTGATGATTGTTTCCAGGTTTCAACAACATGGCTAGAGTGTCTCAAACAGTGGTGCGCAAACTATGGAAAAATGTTGAATAAAAATTTTTTTGGTAACTCAACAAAGATGAAGGAGAATATAGAAGTTTGGGTATTTACAGCGTTATGGCCTGTTATAGGTTGGTTAAGTGATCACTTTATACACGTGGTACATTCACCATTATATCCATGACTAACAAACACACTTCAAACCCTTATCCGCAACCCAATGGTGCATAGGGCACTGCATATAAACGCAGTGTTATATTGATAGTCAACTCATGAAGGAAAGGTGATCAGCTCAGCGTTTCGGGTACCAGCCCAGGGCAATATTGATAGAGTGAAAAATCACTTATCTATGTTTATTCAACCCCCCTCTGGGAATCGCACCTGGGACCAGTACGTACCGAGCTTGCTAACCATTACCCTACGGAGGCGGACAAACACACTTCTCATTTTTTTTGGAACCCGAACATACATACATATATTATCTCAATCTCATGACACTTTACGATTGAGTTCACAGCAATTAAAGAGTCTCTATATTTATACTAAATTAAAGGACCTCTGATAAATAAAAGCTTTCTCAATCTTATCATAGATGGCTGTTGTCAACTAAATAAGTGTCCAAATTCATTATATTTTGAGTGTGTCCAAAACTTTGTTTACTAACTTTGGGTTCGTATCCACTTAAGAGTTCTTTATATTGATGTCTCAACAAAGATGAAGAAGAATAATTTGATAATTATAAATATAGAATTCTAAGAAAAATGTGATTTTTTTTTACTATTTTTAGTCTTTAATTAGTCTACATTTTGTCATGAAGTAATTTAAAAAAAGTGGTATTACATAAAGTGAATGATGAATGATAAGATGTTTTAAAAATATTATTCTTCATCTGCGTTGAGATATCGATATAAATAAGTGGAGACAAACCTAGGATACGTGAACAAAAATTTGTACAAACTTTAATATTTTTTTTTAAATTTACAGTTTTGTTTACGTAGATTTAATATTTAAATTAAAAAATTGAAATTGAAAAAAAAAATGAAATTAAAAAAAAAACTTTGTAAGTATTACGAAAAATAAAACCTTTTTGAAATTTTAATGAAAACAAAATTTCATTGCGTTGTTAGTAGGACCAAGTTTGGAAATGAACAGTGAATAATAATCCAGGAATTGGGCTTAGGGTTTTCCCTGGAGGGCGTATCCACAAGCCGAATAAAGACTTTGTAATTTTTCTGAAGGGGGGAGTCTTTAAATATACGATCCGATGCTAAGCTTTTAGAAAAATAACTTGCTAGCCGCACAGCAAATAACTTAACCCATTGTGACCCAGTGTTTGCATTTTTTTTAGAAATGCTACTATTAGATTTAGGTTTTCTACTGGCATTTCTTGGGGAAACTGCATTTTATATAATAAAACAAAAATTATATAGTTTTTTCACATATGTTTCTTTTAAACATTGACCAGGTTTCGTTGTGACGACTCACGTGACATGATGTATGAAATATATGTGGAAAAAAATAATTATATAGTTGTTTTTTTATTAATGTAAAGATTTCATTTTTTTTTGTTTGTTCTTAAAATAAGATATTCATTTTTAGCTCTTATTTATATTTGAGCACTAAATTTGTGATTTTCCATTATAAAATTAAAATGTTACTTTGTTTTAAAATCACCATAAACTGTGATTTTAAAAGAAAGTTGCATTTCAATTATACATTTTTAGCTATTAAAACATTCTCATTATCAAACATATACATTCAGCGTTTACTTTTGTCTTTATCGAGTGTTTTAAGCGGTATTATACAAATTAAATGATGAATGATAAGGAGAGTATTATATTACTATACCACAAAGTTATAAATTGAATAAATGCTTATAATATACAAAATTATTCTGTCTATTGCTTATTTCCACTGACCTTTTGATTGAGAACCACATTCCTAAAATTACGGGTTGTAGATACATGCTTCAAATGAAAAGGTCAACTAAATTTTTCAGTCAAATTTCGTAAGTGATATCTACAATTATTTAATCGGAAACCTTATTATAAATCTTCTACAATTTATGTCACTTTTCAATTAGTCGGCTCGAATTACGTTATTTGTCAAAATGTAATGTTAAGATGCACCCTTTCGTAAAAAATCCAAACCAGTAGGTTTTAAGCTTTATTGCTATGATATGTAAAAGTTTGATCATTGACTCAATTTTTGAAAACTTTTTTAAAATCGCATTGAAAAATATCCACTAAAAATATCAAGATATATCGGATGATATATGGAGGAATGCTGTGGTGAGAACTTGTTTTCAGAGAACTTTGAGTGAGAGTTTTGTTTGGTGAGAACTTTGAAAATTTCGCTTCATTACACGTATCTGTAAAAAAACGCTCCATCCCTTAAAATATATTAAACCTGTATTATAAAATAAAATGAATTGGTACTTTACGAGCTAAATTGAAAGATTAACTTTCATATTCCGAGTGGACTCGCTTCTTAGGCGATATTTCGCGAAAATATCAGCTGGAGTAGACGAAAATTAAAATAGCGTTATGAATCCTGTTTACACTTAAAAAAAAAGGAGAAAGTTTCCTGCGTTTTATTGACGTGTATAAGTCAAAGTAATTTCGTATCCCGAAGGAACGACACTTTTTACGCAAATTTCGATAAAGGAAATATCATGAAAGCGGTTTTATTAGCTTTCAGCTGCGGCTGACGAATACATTTTATTCATCCTATAAACTTAAACTGCTTTTGTTTCAAATTCAAAACACTTTGGCGTTTTATGAAGATAGCTTTGAAAATAATATAGTTGCGTAAAAAAAAAATTTGTTTTACTTAACCAACTCGAGGAAAGAATTGTTGATTTAAAAATGTACGGAATAAATTACAGTGAAGTTTTGCTGAACGACTGTAATTGGTGAAGAATTGAATGTAGATCCTTGAGATGATAATTTTAATTGGAACTTATATACGTAATCCTTCTAATGAGCTTTCATCGTCTTGTTTCTATTCTAAGCTGAGTTGTATGATCTCCTGGGATGTCGAGGACTTGTACAATATGAATGTAAAACTTTGCGGTCCTAGTACATAACGCTGGAATTAATTTTAAATTTTGTTCGATTCACAGGAGAGGATGTTACTTTGATGTAAACTAATGTGGTTTACATGTGTTACTTATTTGTTACTTCATGAAAAAATTCAAGATTTTATGAAAGATTTCCTGAATAACAAAGTTATTAAAGGAATTTATATTTTCATTTATTGATTCGGCAGTTACTTTGTGGTAATATCAGTCCATTTTTTTGTTAAGTTGAACAAAGTACATACCACTTTTTTATAAATACGGTGTTTGATGGTGCGGAATGTATTGACACACGTGTCACAATAAATTTTATGAAATGGTATTTACCATTTAAAAAAAAAAATGGTATTTACCAAGTAAATTTTCCTTCAAACCTTCATCCGCACCCGTTGGTGCATAGGGTACTGCATGATATGAACACAGTGTTATCTTGATCGTTAATACATGAAGAAAAATTTATCAGCGCTTCAGGCACCTGTCTAGGGTAATCAATACTTTAAGGTCTTTTCACCCTAACATATTGAATAAATATCAGGGAGAAAAAAATCACTTATATTTATTTCACTCCTACTGTGAATCGAACCCGGGACCTCCGGTATGGTAGCTGAGCGTGCTGACCATTACACTATATACCAAGTAAAACATGAATTAAAAACAAGAATTTCATTTATTGATTCGGCAGTCACTTTGTGGTAAAATTTATCCATTTTTAATTAATGTTTTACTTAGTAAATACCACTATTTCTTAAAATCTACCGTGACACGTGTTTCGATGCATTCCGCATCATACGGTGTTTGAAAATGATGCGGAATGCATCGAAACACGTGTCGTAGTAGATTTTAAGAAATAGTGGTATTTACTTAACACTTGTTTTACTTAACATTAATTAAAAACAATAAGTTTCATTTGTCTGAAAATTAGCAATCCTTGTTATTCCCGAGCGGTATTAAGATAGAAAATTATAAAAAAAGGGTTTGTATTGGCGACCGTGTAAAGGTAAGCCCCATGGTTTGGCCAGCAAATTATACATTCGTTAGGGCCGGTTCACAAATCTCCCGCTTGACAAGCCTTAATTTAGGGATTTGGTCCGGTATTAGCATACAAAATATCGACACCATTTACGTGACCTCTCCGTGCAAAACGGATTTGTCCATGTTTAAAAAACGGCTAAAAAGGGTATCGGTATTTCTGACAAGCATGAAAAATAGCCGTTCTAATGAAAGTGTTCCTAGAGCAGGGATGGTGAACCTTATGAGCCTGAGTGCCATTTTTTTTTCGAAGTTATAATATGTCGCGTGCCACATGCCACGTTAATAAAATTGCATCAAATGTTTGTGTAACTACATATTTTTTGATATATACAAAGCATTAATACATCTAAAAAATAATTAAGTACCTACTTATAAATTGCAAACCTCTTCCCTTAGTTTTTCCCTCTACCTCCTTCCCAAAATTATCTTTTTCCTTTGCCTTCCTGATTATCATCAATTTGTAATTTACGTTTTTTTTCAATGTTCAAGTACTATCTACCCTCTGATTGCAAACAGCTATACTTATATGGCATCAAACGTTATCATTCATATCACTGGTCTGTTTTTGGTTGGTTGAAAGATACTGCTTATTAGCAATAAGCCCGCTAATGTACTTATTTCTTTTCTGTACATGAAGTTTAAACAAATAACAAAATAAAATAAAAGAAATAAATAAGAAAAACTTATTTAAAAATTTAGGAGCCTAAAAACTTCATTATTATTGAATTTTTTTTATTGGATGGTAGATGTAATTTTTTTTATATCGGGTTCATAGCTGGTAGCTTTTCATGGAATACAAGCCTTAGTACTTTCGTCTGTAAGTTTAAACTTTTTTAAATGTTTTGTAAAATCAATTTTGTTTTTTTCTCATGCCATGCAAAATCGTCTCGCGGGCCACCTATGGCACGCGTGTCAAAGGTTCGTCATCCCTGTCCTAGAGGGATGCGGACGCTTGCTGCTGAGCGGTGATAAATATTTTAATACTTATCATTTAAATTGCCTATTCCCGTTGAAAAATTAACTTTATAAAATTCTAATTAAAGTCACAACTATCCGCTAAATAAATAAACGATTTTGTGATACGAGTTTCGACGTTGAAATAACGAAACGTGTCTCAAAAAATAGTAATAATTAATTACACAGCTGAGCCAATAATGAAATAATTAATAAAAAAAGCATATTTCTGTATTATATTTTTTTCACAATAATTTAAATGACTCAAATACTTTTTACTCAGTTTGTATCCCCCACTCTTTTATTAAATGTATTTGCATATTATTCTCAAAAAATCTCAATCTCTTAAAACCTATTGTAACATATCGCTCACTCCTTTCAACAAAGTCATTTTTAAAAACACTTGATTTTTCAGGATATCGTTTTTAAAGCTAATATAATGAAATGTTTTAAAAATAAATATCAAGCCACTTATTGAACTTTTTACTGTACAACAGATCTTTTCAGGTAAAACCAGAATGTTTTTTATCCATTTGAAAAATATTTAGTATCTAAAAAAATATAATACAACAATACCTTTTCTTCAAAATACAAAAACAACACTTTCTACCCTGTAGCGGGTAAATATTAAGTCAAAAATATGCCGCTTTTCCTGGGATATAGTACATTTTCTGGCATTCCGAAAACATGCACAAGTGAAAATTGACGATTTTTGATATATGACGTTGTTGAAAGGAGTGAGCGACATGTTTCCATACATTCCACATCATTTTTAAATACCGTATGTGAAACTAAGTTAAAATTATGTCTTGAAGTCTTAAATTTGACACTAAGTGTGTGTCTTTGGGACGTTGAAGGATGAAGACGGGGGTAGGAGCTGTTTCTTTTTTTAAATTTTTATTTATTTCATTATTATTTCTCAGTGGGAACATAAAACAAAAGGGTGGAAGCTTTAGTCATAGTAATATTGTTAATTATGGGTTTATCAATAAAATATGTTTGAAAGAGTATTGTACATTTTTTACGGTTCTATATACATATATCACCATTCTATTTATATTATATCAAAATAGTTTGAGAACAAAATTAAGTATATTTCACAGAGATCATTAATTTAAGAAGGATTGCTCAAACTCTGAAATCTTTCCCGCTCCCGGGGGTAGCTGTTGTTTTTAGGGTTGACAAATCACTACCGGCCCTGACTTGGATTACACTTAATCTTGGGGAATGAATGACACGACCCCGAGGCTTACCTGTGAAACTACTTTCTACTTTATTTCGACATTCATTCTCTCAAGTATCGTCCTACTTTTGTATCTTCGTGGTTTTTTTTCCATCCAATATGATAGTGTCCTAACGAGGAGTGATAAATACTAACGATTTTCTATATAATTGTTTTACATCTCATCAAAAATGAAGAAGTATATCAAACACTAGGCATTTACAGGGCTGACGACTGTCATAGGCTGAGATCTTTGATGATATGTCAAAAAATAATATGAAAAGTAACTCCTGTAATTGGAGATAATCCAGATTTGTGAACAAGTATTTGGTTACACTCAAAATGTAGTAAACGATTTTCTAGGTGGGAAAGGCAACGAAGAAGACAATGGTATGCGCATGAGAGAAGAATGGAACCATCCATACCCCCCCCCCCCACATCAAACTGCACGACCAACTCCAAGGTAGACGACTCCCGGATAGACCACCAAAGAGATGGATTGACAGCTGGGATTCGACATGGCAGGAGGCTAATCCCCCTTAAAAACAGGCCACAAGGGTTACGTCAGGAAGAAGAAGAAGAGGAAGAAGAAGACTTTAAATATATCTGTTAATGTCTGGTACCCACTCTGTGCTCAGCCAGTCACGTGTACTCCTACACAGCATTCAATTCAACATAATATAATTATCTTGTTTATTTCAGTACCTACTTAATGAGTTGAAGGCGTTGAAAGGACAAGCTTCTGAAAACAGCATCTTTCCACAAATCAATACACAAGTAGCGTGGAATGAGAAGCGTTAGCAATAGAAATTAAAATGTGTGAACAGGAATGACTTACGATAATTTCTTTTAATGTAAGCTGACAGCATGTGTGCTACATTCGTAGGATTGAATATTTCTCACAAACTCAAGATATTTTAGGAGTACAAACTCAAAGCGGAAATGAAAACTATTGGCTGTTTACATGATGCCGTTATTTGAAGTTATTTTTCGACCTCATTCATAATCATAGCGTTGGCGTTTGAAAGACGTCATACAGGTAAGTTATCTAAAATCGCTAAAATCTCGTAAAAACATGACACCTGGACTTCGTATAAATAAACGATAAACTAAATACAGCATCAATTTGATACAGTGCCCTATTCAGATTGGGTGTGGAAAAGGTTCAGAAGTAGTAGTATTATATTGAAATTACTTTTTTACATCTTAACATAGATGAAGAAGAATATGGATGTCTGACTATTTACAGGACTTATGACCTATCATTGGCTGGTTAAGTGATCGCTGTACATACGTGTTACATTCATCATTCTTCCCATGATTGTCAACCATGTGAAATAAGATGTCAATTGTATGATAAATACTATAAATTTTTCCCGAATTTAAGTAGTGTTACCATATGTATTTATTAAAAACTGAAGGTGTGACTTTGGTGTTCACTTAAACTAGCCTATAACAGAACGTAAGTACTTAGACTTCCATATACTTCTTCAAATATTCTGAGATACATATTACTATCATATACGTTTATTATAAAATACTTACAATAATAATAAAAATAGAAAACATAAAAAATGCCTTGTCACATTCTCTATTTGTTAGACATGTCGCTCACTCCTTCCAACAACGTCATAAATAAAAAATTGTCAACATCCAGTTGTGCATGTTTTCGAAATGCCCAGAAAATGTACTATATCCCAGCAAAAGCGGCCTATTGTTAACTTAATATTTACCCGCTACAGGGCAGAAAGTGTTGTTTTTGCATTTTGAAGAAAATGTTTTGTATAATTATTTTTTTGAAAATACTAAATTTTTCAAATGGAGAAAAAATCATCCAGGTTTTAGCTAAAAAGATCTGTTGCACAGTAAAAATTTCAATAAGTAGCTTGATATTTATTTTGATTACATTTCATTATATTTTTAAACTTTAAAAACGATCTCCTGAAAAATCAAGTTTTTGATACATGACATTGTTGAAACATTCACATTTCTACCCATGATTGACAATACAACTATTTTTTTGCCCATCTACCTTTGGTAGAAAGCTTTTATTTAATAGCTACTATTTTATTTCGATGTATGCAAGATCCTAACATAGGTAAGTAACTAGGAAATACCTGAAAACATGATTTAAAATTTTTATGCAGCTTTTATTTGACCATATTATTTTACTGTGAATATTTAGATATACCCAAAAAGTTATTAAATTGAAAAAAAGGTTCATTTTCCTTTTTACGAAAAAATTCTTTGTATGAAATGAATTTTATGAGATTTTAATGTAGCGCTAAGTATTTTTTCGAGGATTTTTTTAGAAGGATTATATAGGAAGTAGAATGGCCAAGGACGTCTTATAATATTATTTTGTCCGTATACATAATTAGCAAAGTTTAAATGACTTTTTAATTTAGTTTTGTGCTTCTAAGTTCTATCGGAAGGAGTCTATCCATTATCGCTGAGCCGCTCTCTGACGCGGTAACGGAAGACTAAAATTAAACAAAATTCTCTTCTCGTTGCCTACTTGAGCTTTCCGCCTTCCAATACTAAATTCATTACTTGTTTATTACTTCACAAATATCCTGCTGCCCTAGCCTAAATTAAGGGAATATCTCAGTTAAATATATCTTCTATTATTCATTCTTTCAGACACTGCTTCACTCACCTTACGGATGATCAATATCCATTATACATAGTTGTCCTAACTTGAGAAGGAATATATACCGTTTTCATACCGTTTGGAATTGTGAAAATGTCTTTTTTTTTAAATTAAACTTTTTTTATTAAATACTTTTATTAAATGTAAAGCTGTACAATTCCTGGATAATTAAATAATAAAATAAAAATTAAATGTTAAATGTTGTCTTTTCTTTAATGTTTTCCGCAGATGCTTTGTGGCACATTTTATAAACTTTATAAAATTAAACAACTTTTTTTTAATCACTATTTTTATTTTATTATTAGTACACTTTAACCAACCGGTTTCGACACGAACCTTGTCATTATCAGGGTTAGTTAAATTCTAAAACATCAAAATACTAAAAAACATTAAAATACTCATAGTTAATTACATTCCCTTACCAAAAACTTCCACACACTCCGTACATCATATGAAAATATAATATGATTTAAAAACTCATAAATGCTATATTTATTAAATAAATGCTTTTTTAAAATTTTAATATAAATTCCAAATAAAAGAAATAATAAACGTATACTATACTACAAATACTTGGAAAATGGTATGTTTAACATATTATTTACGTTATATCCATGTTGAAGCAGTTCATGTAATTCGAACATCGAAATTAAACCTAATTATAATATGAAACGTTCCACGAAATAAAAAGCATTATATAATACCATGAATTTAATATACACGATGAAATGAAAATACTAAAATATTAAACATTTCGCGGCAACTTTCAACTATTACGAGTCTGAGACAGATAGGTGAGGTGAAGAAAATTCGAAATTCTGTGTAATATTTAAATTCGAATTTGATTTCAGGACCGTTCATGAAAATAAATGAAACCTTACAGATCTTTAGGGGTCGTTCGAACGGACTAACCCTTTTTGTAGTTTGCAGGAAAGCAAATTAACTTACCAAAGTTTTAAATAATTTAAACTTACCGATGAACTAACTCGGTGCGCAGCGTTCAGCAATCCGTGAAGGCAATTTATTTACCATTCAAAGAATTGTGTAAATTATTTCATCTCGCTAATTACACATTTATAAAGTTCAACTTTTAGAAGCGCGGATTTCTCGTAACATTTCCCGAAAACATATTTGTTTAATTTCAATTATACAGTTTTGATTACAATTACTTTATTTTTATTTATAGATTTGGAGTTAAATTTGTAGAGCTCCATTTTAATTTATATTTGAAATATTAAAATCAAACACTGATTTTTAGAGTCTACTCAATTGTATTTAATTGTTAAAAATACATAAAAATAAAAATTGTGACAATCGTTTCACCTTTTTATGGCATTATCAAACTGTTGTGAAGATTAAATGGACTGAGGGTCCTTATATAGCCATACAATTCTACATATGTACTTAAGTAATAGTTCAACTTTATTTTTAGTTCAAACCTTGAGGTAAAGAGTGTAAGCCTCTAAGGTTTATATGATATAAAATATGATGAAAAAAGAGAACATTACATAAAACAAGTGTAAATTAATTAATGGAAATTTTTCAATGTTAATATTTTTTTTATATTCTGCCCAGAGGAAGCTAGGGTAAAGTAAATATCGTAAGGATGAATAAAGCAGATATGAAAAATGGATCGTAATTTTTTTGTAATTCATTTTGTAGTTGGTGGATATATTTTTATATTGAGAGCATTCTCTATATTAAAAGTAAATATTTGTACTCTTTTGATGCATACAAACCGTATTTTAATATTATATTTTTTGTTTTAATGTTTTATTTCTAGGCAAACTTATTTTTAGAGAATAATATTTATCTTACAAGTATAGAATATTAAAATCATGATTTTGTCACTAGAATCTTAAATCTGTAGGTGTATATAGCTGCTCGGCTATGCGTTGCTATGGCTCAGTCTGGTTAAATGAAAAAATAGAAAACACACATTTTCAATATGTTTTGCGATGTCTATGTATACTTAAAGGCGTCTTGCTACCGTGATGGAGGTGCCGGGTTCGATTCCCAGAGAAGTCACAATAAATATACTAACAATCAACCCCTGAAAGTTAATGCTTGTAACTAAATGTCATTAATTGATTTAGCAGCCACTTTGTGTTAATCATTTATCCATTTTGAATATAATATTCACTTTTTTAAGGTACATACCACTTTTATTCAAATCTATTGTGACACACATTTTGATGCATTCCGCATCATTTTCAAACACCGTATGTTAAGCTAAGTCTATATTTTTTATTTGTGTTCTTGGAACGTTGAAGGATGAAGAGGGAGTAGGAGCTGTTTCTATTTTTATTTAAAAAAAAAAATTGTCAGTAGGAACTAAGACAATTCGGGGAAGGTTTTAGTCGTTGTCATATATTTAATCATGGGTTAATTATTTTTTATATTTTTATAAATTTCTATTGTTTAAAAATGTGACGGTTTATGACTTATCGTATTCATAATTTTTAGAATTTCTACGTTATTGTTATCATAAAAGATTTTGAGAAATACAGGTAAACCAAGTAAGACTTAAATAAAAAATGTATATTACCACAAAGTGACTGCTATTACAATTAATGGTAATCTTTCAGCTCAGTTTATATAATACTAATTTATTTTATCTTATAATACGCATTTTAAAGGTTTGTTGAGCGTATTTTATAGATATGTTTAACGTAGCAAAATTCTCAAAATACACAAACAAAACTCACATTCAAAGTTCTCTGAAAACAAGTTTTCACCAAATGCATCTTTCATGTATCATCCGATATATTAAAAAAAAAAACAAAATTAACTATGAAGAAAAATTTCTTTTATAAAAGTGCCTATATTTGTGCATTTCTGTTCGTAAGGTGAAGCCTTGTTGATCACGCCTGGCGCCTAGGTCGAGCGGACGTCTCTGTACAATGTTACGAGTATTAATGACTTCTAAGTGAAAAATTTTGCCGATGCATTAGTTTTGGAGACATATCTACCCATGAGATATATTAGCAAACAGTATGTCACCGGGGAGGGCAGAGATTCTAAAACTATTTGTTGTAAGGTAACGCAAGAAATGGCGATATATTGAAAGCAAAAAAAAGTCATAGCAAATCATTTGTTAAAATTAAAGGTTTATTGAGTGAAGGCTTTTTGCACAAAAAATGGATGTGTTGCTTTATAGAAATATCAACCAGTTAAAAAGAGCTGAATAAACTCGTAATATAGTCGAGTTCTTCACATATTTAGATGTTTCAATTCGTTATAAAATTGCGGTCACTTGAATTTATTGAATATTAATGTACTTTTTAATATTTCAACAAAGATAAAAAAATATGGGAAATTCTATAAGGTCTGCATATTTAAAAGACTTACGACCGTCGTAGGCTGATTTGAGTGATCAGTTAATACACGTGTAATATTCATATTTTTTTCCTATGATTGAAAACTACGTGAAAGAAGATGTCAATAAAAGGATTAATACAATGCATCTTCCCTAATTCAAGTATAATCATAGGCTAGTTTATCACTTAAATCAACCTATGACAGAACGTAAATATTAATCCGTGGATGGGAGCATCTACAGCTTCCAAAACTAGTCGTAACAATATAATATTCAAGTGGTAAAAAAGTGTTTTATTTGTAATATAATCATTTCTTACCATAAAATGAATGCCAAAACAATAAAAAAATTATAAAAAGTAAGTGAATCTGGAAATTTAAAACACGATAAAAGTTATCAAAAGAAAAAAACTTTCCGACAGTTGGAGCAGCGCTGTTGAAGAGGGAAGAACATCTTCAAACGTCTTTCAATACTTCGGGAGATAAATGAAGTGATGAGGTCGTAACGATGCTTTTTGTCGGATAGTTTTTGTCACAGCCGTTTTTACTGTGTAGCGTCATCAGTTCCGGATCCAGGCCGATCCTCGCGGCTTGTGACTTGTACTTTCGGTGGCTTTCCATTCTGAACGGAACCGGTACTTTTTACTCGTGGAGAGGACTTTAAACCAACCCCATGTACACTTTTTACCCACTCTCCTTACCCATTCGATACTTTTTACTTTGGGGTTTGAAATACCTTTGAAATGATCGCAGCACCGCCTTCGACCGGTTAGGGAGACTGGGATAACATTTATTGTAACTTTTCAAAGTGAAAAATGTCTGAACAGTTTGAATGGAGGCAAGAATTGAGGGCAAGAACAACTTTACATGCGGTTTGAATCATAGTTCGTAACAAAAATGATAACTTCAACTTCGATATTCGTTAACACATATAAACGGTTTGAAAACTAAACATTACCTAATCTTTATATCAGAAATGATAACTATTGCTATGATATTCGTTTAAAAATATAAATGACTTATAAAAAAACATTATTTTTATTATTTACCTTTATATTTAAAAAAATTGTTAAAAAAATTATAAATTTATTCTTGATATTTGTTCGAAAATGTTAACGGTTTGTTAAGTAAACAATTTAATTATATATCTTTATTTTTTTAAAATAGTTCGTCACAAAAATGATAACTCTAGTCCTGATTTTCATTAAAAAATATGAATGTATGTTGTATTTATTTATTTTTATATTAGGAAATACATGTAGTTTGCAACAAAAATGAAAACTCTAGTCCCAATATTTTAAAAAAAAATTAAACTGTTGGTAAATTAAACATTTGTAATAATTTTAAATTTTTAAATATTATTTATTTTGATCTCCTTGGAAATCGAACCCAAGATTAGTAGCTACTACAAATATGCGCTTAACACTTCACTATGGAGGCGGACTATACGTAAAACAGTTTGTAAACCCGACATAATTATTTCTGAAAATAGATTTTATAAAAAAATGATAACTATACTCGATCATAATCGATCGATATTCGATCAAAAATATAAGTGGTAAATAAACTAATCATTATTATTACATATCTCTATTCTTGAAAAAAGTTCGTTACACAAATGATAAGTTAAGTCCTGATATTCGTTAAAAAATGTAAATGGTTTGTAAATTACACATAATTATTATACTTCTTTATTTTTGAAAATGGTTCGGTATATAAATGATAACTATATTCCTGATATTCATTAAAAAATGTGATAATAAATAATAATAAAACCCTTATCCGCACCCCAATGGTGCATAGGGCACTGCGTCATATAAACGCAGTGTTATCTTGATCGTTTACACATGAAGGAAAGGTGATCAGCCCTCCGCTTCAGGTACCAGTCCAGGGTAATATTGAATAAATATGACAGTGAAAAAATCACTTATATTTATTTTACCCGCCTTGGGAATCGAACCCGGGACCTCCAGAACGGTAGCCGAGCGTGCTGACCATTACACTACGGAGGCGGACAAAAATGTAAACGGTTTATAATCTAATCGTTATTATTATATAATCTTTATTTTTGAAAATGGTTTTTAACAAAAATTACAATAATAGCTCTTATATGCGTTCACAAATATAAACGGTTTGTAAACTTAAAATAATTATTATTTATCCTTATTTCTGAAGACAGTTCACAAAAGAAATGATAACTGCTGCTTTTATATTCATTCAAAAATATAAACGGTTTGTAAACTAACAGTTATTAGTATGTATCTTTATTTCTGAAAACACTTTACAGCAAAAATGGTAACTTTAGCCCCTATATTCGTTTAAAACCATAAACGGTTTGTAAACTAAACGTTGTTATTATTTATCTTTATTCCAAAGCTCGAGGCGAAGTGTGCAAGCCTCTAAAGTTCATATGGTGCATACATTATGTTACCTAGTACTAGTAATAGCGTCTGGCCGATAAGGCGGTTGCTTAGGGTAGCCATGTCTAGGGGCAGGATTTTAAATGTCAAAATCACACCTTTAGCCCTTAAATTAAATCCTGATAACTGAAAATTTAAGCGAAATATTCTTACTTATTTATTTTTTTACAAAAATGTTAATAAAATTAGTATATAACCACTCACCGAGATTTTTACGTCTACCGGTTTCGAGACGTACCCGTCTCTTCGTCAGGACAATCACTAACACAGCATGCAAACAATACTACCCTTCACCACCATAGCACCATTTACACACTCAAAACTACACAAAATGTCTAACACATGCGATTTTTGGTCGACCCGAAGACCAACATGCACTATAGTTTTCAATACAGACATGCGTTACGAGCCGAGGTTAAACGTATATTAGGCTATTTACTATTTAATTTAATTAAGTATATTTAATTTAGTATATTACTATTTAACCTCGGCTCGTAACGCATGTCTGTATTGAAAACTATAGTGCATGTTGGTCTTCAGGTCGACCAAAAATCGCATGTGTTAGACATTTTGTGTAGTTTTGAGTGTGTAAATGGTGCTATTGTGGTGAAGGGTAGTATTGTTTGCATGCTGTGTTAGTGATTGTCCTGACGAAGAGACGGGTACGTCTCGAAACCGGTAGACGTAAAAATCTCGGTGAATGGTTATATACTAATTTCATTAACATTTTTGTAAAAAAATAAATAAGTAAAAATGACTAACCACAAAGTAAATGCTTTAAATATTAATAATATTGAGAAATATTCTTCTCCACAGATTATAAAACTTTTCAGCAAACTTAAGAAAAATAAGCTTAAATACGTACAATTTTTTTTTATACGCTTAAACGAAATTGTATCGGGTTGTAGTTTCGTGGTTAGTGATGCAGACTCTGACTCACAGTTTCTGGGTTCGAACCCAATCTACCGCAATTTAAACGCTTTAAAAAAATGGGTCGCTTAGACTCACGGAAAATGTGTGATGCAGTTTTTTTTGTGCATATAATAATAAAAATGAATTATTAAACAAAAAGTATGTTAACGTTGATGAAGAAGCATGGATATTTAGACAACCTATCATATGATGGATTTAACTTTATATGTATTCCAAGTATTTTGAAATTTCAATATAAATAACTAAGCGGACGAACCAAGATTTTTGAACGAAGATTTGGAAATACTAACATTTATTGTGAAGTATAAATATTTTATCCTTGATGGGTTCGACAAAATTCACTTATATTTTAATTAATACGTCAATTTTATTGATGTTTAAAATCAATTTTGTTCATTACAAGTGTAAATTCCATTATGTAATAAAAGAAAACGTTGATAGCTTAAATCAATATTTTCCTATTAAATAAAACATATGTTTGTCAGTCACAAATACTTTATCGTTATATGACATGTGTTTTTTTATTAAATCTTTTATTTCGATACCGTGTTGTGTATTTGTATGTCATATTTCCTGTTTGAAAGAAATACGACATGACAATAATACATTTGACATTTATTCAAACATCAAAGAGCGAAAAAGCTGCGTAATGCGAATATAGTGCCATAAGATATGATATTTGCGTAAATGTACATGATAAGATATTATACTTGTGGGTAGAGCAGTAAGTACTTGTCTCTAAAATACTTCTATTTGTCTACAATTCCAGAAAAGGTCTGATCGTAATGCTCGAAGCGCGATTTGCGAATATATTATAAGCCGAATGTTCAATCATGCATGGCGCTGTTTTTTCTAAAATAAACATATCGTTTGATACTTGCTCTCGAACTTTCAAAGCGAAAAAAGCTTATTCTGTTTACAAAAGGATTTATCAGAGAGTTCCTACGAATGATTGCCAGAAATTCACAGGTTAGGGGTTCGTCCTTTCGGCTTAAGGCTTTGATTTCAGGCGTCGTTTGTTAGGGGACCGTTTATCAGTCACGCTGGCTTAACCCTGTACGCCCACTTCGAAGGGTAAAAAATCCCAGAGAAAATAAATCGCCGAGAAACTTTTTAAAAGGACAAGATTCGCAGATACTCGGGTTCAACTGCCGTATAAAGAAATAAGGACGGGAAAGATAAGGGCATTCAAATAATCTTTTTTGTTGTAGGCAATGATTGAGTATCTCGTATTAAGTAGGTATTTGTTATTCTTTGACCCATTTAACGAGCATCCTTCAAATTTACCTTTATTCAATGGCGTATAGCATTTATACAAGATCTGAGGTATTCAAGTAACGTCTGTAAAAGAACGTAAAGATCTCTATGTCAATTCTAGTTATTCTCAGTTTTTTATGCAAGGTCACTGTCAAAATAAAAACTACTTAGTAATTTATTACATTCGTTTGTATTGTGTCATATTCGAAATAAAATTATGGATTAGAAATAAATTGTAGTCATTTAAAGATATAACAATAAGATAAAAATGACTATCATAATATGAGCACGGAACTTTAACATTAGTAAGTAATTACTATTGGCGAAAATATAACCGTTTATGTGACGTATATGAAATTTTGTTATTTGAAACCTTTAAAGGAAAGTTTAAATGTACGTATGTATACATAGAAGAATATTTGGTACAAGAAGTTCAATAAAGAAAAAAAAAACAGTTTTAAAAATTTAATAAACATATTTTTTTAGGTGTCTCTAAAGAGGCTATATAGATTTTTTATACGAAGGTAATATATGTAGAAGTTTACACATTTCTAGGGCTAACGACCTTAATTTTTATACAATGTGAAACCTTTACCATATTGTTCGATATTGAACATCTATTACATCAATTTTCGAATATAATAAAGTGCATCAATATTGTAAAAATCTCAATTGTATGTATCTTAGTTAAAATTGGGAGTTTATAAAATTATCACATAAGATAATCAATACCAAGTCGTAAGCCCTGAAAATGTCCAGACTTCCACATGCCCTTCGCTTATACGAAGATAGAAATAGATGCTTTGTCTTTGAAACTTTAATTATATGCCGTATATATCTTGTTAAATCGTCCTCAGGGGTTGAAATTTAATGTTTGATACAGTAAAAAATATTTATCTTTTCTTTGTAATAAAAAGGTATTTATGGTTTTAATAAGTTTATCTACATTAATTGATTCGGCAGTTACTTTGTGATAAAAACTATCCATTTTTAATTGATGTTTTACTTAGTGAATACCACTATTTCTTAAAATCTTCTGTGACAAGTGTTTCGATGGATTACAAATACAAAACGTGTCACAGTAGATTTTAAGAAATAGTGGTATTTTCTAAGTAAAACATTAAATTAAAGTTTAACTACTGTTACAGGAAAAATAAGAACGTATAATTCAATGATTTTAATGGCTCATATTTCTATTTAAATATACGAACAATCAAAGCAGAAAAAAAATACAACTTGTCAACCTCTCAATATCAATATTATAAAACTAACACCGCTTTTCAGATCAATAAACTTGACATTTTGCGGTCTTCAGTAATGGTTTAAACCGCATCATCTCACCGCAATAAAATATAGCGTAATAAAAAAGCTTCATTGGCCAACGTGGTTTAAGAACCTTGTTTCATTATTTTGTACAAGTTCTATGAAGTAAGACGGTGTAGATTTGATTTGATCGATGATAAAACCGTCCTGAAAATAGCGTACAAAATATGAAGTTACCCTTATTACGTCGAGTAGAGCTCCGAGTACTAATCGGATTTCCTAGGGGTGTGTATAGAGCCTTCTTCAATTTCCGATCGCCACTAATACAGGGGAGGCAACACATTAAGCCGGATTGGGGCTGGCAATGTAACAGGGCTATCTTCGGTCACCATCTACCACGAGTGCAGCCCTCGCTAACCTTCTGGGCTCTATGATGCCCTGGTAGTCAACTGAATGGCGGGGGAAATAGCTGGTAATATTTTATGCATTAACCGAGAAAAATGTAATTGAAATGTCTGCAGCTTGGTCGTTTGGGAATATTCTTTTAAGAGGACAGTCTACAAACGCAAAAACTATTAGAAAAGACTTTTAAAATAATGAAAAACCATTTTATTTTTAACATGTTTACATCAATGTAATACACTGTCATACTGCGTTCAGTTTTAAAGAAAAGAGTAAGAGAAAAACTTTATATATGTTTGTATATATATATATATATATATACATATAAATATAAATATATATATATATATATATATATATATATATATATATATATATATATGTATATGTATATATATATATATATATATATATATATATATATATATATATATATATATATATATATATATATATATATATATATATATATATATATATATATATATATATATATATATATATATATATATATATATATATATATATATATATATATATATATATATATATATATATATATATATATATATATATATATTTGAATTTAAAAAAAGTTTATCTTCGAGATTCTTAATTGATTTTTCTGCTCCAAAATGCACACTAAGCAATTTCAACAAAACTTCAAATATTTGGGAATGAAATATTTCAATAAACTCTCTAAAGAAATTAAAAATATAGAAGACATAAAAAAGAAAAAATTAAAGCCCATTACATATAAATCTTGAAAAAATATACAAAAAAGATTATTATATAAAACATTAAACCATAAGTGTAAGTCCCTCTCCAAGCACAAGAGCCCAGTCTCTTTTTTGGAGAGGCACTGCGAATCTTAATATAAAAGTTTTCCAAATGTATAAATGTTTAAAATGTATTATGTTATACTTAAAAATGTTAATATATCAAAAAGATAAAATAAAAAATTAATATAATTATAATTATAATTATATAATTCTTATTTTAACCCTCATCCGCACCCAATGGTGCATAGGGCACTGCATCGTATTGACGCAGTGTTATCTTGATCGTTTCTTGCATAAAAGAAGTCTCCTGCGCTTCAGGGACAAGTCCTATTACACCAAGGAGGCAGGCAAAATATGTACATATGTGTATATATTTTTTATTTTTATTATTGTTACGTTCTATATGAACTAATGTCTTAGCGAAGTTAGTGTCAGGTATTATAAATAATAATTTTACTTTATTTTGTAAACATTTTTTGTTGCGAAATCAAATTATTGAATGAAGCACGCGATGGAGCGAATAAATGGAGAAAAATAATGATTTTACACATAAAAACCTTGTCTAGACTGGAGTGATATTACTTTTTTTCTTCTTTTGAACATGGGACATACTTTGTAGTGTAACTTACTTAACAAAAAATTAAATAGGGATTTTCATTTCTACATAAGCTATCAAAACGATAAGCTGTTTTAAGAAAAATTGAAAAAAACGACAAACGAAAATACAGTAACTTTAAAATTTTAATATTATTAGCAAAAAAACACATTAATTTTAAGTCTTCTTCATCTTCTCCAATCCCTTATCCGCACGCCAATGGTGCATAGGGCACTGTTTCATATAAACGCAGTGTTATCTTGATCGTCAACACACGAAGGAAAGGTGATCAGCCCTTCGCTTCAGGCACCAGTCTTAGGTAATACTGAATAAATATAAGAGTGAAAAAATTACTTTTGTTTATTTGACACTCCCCTGGGCATTAAACCCAGGACCTCCAGTACGGTAGCTGACTGTGCTGACCATTACACTACGTAGGCGACATTTGATTTAAGTACCAAATATTTTTTCAACTTTGTCATCTTTGTCAACTTTGTCATCTTTGTCAACTTTGTCATTTAAATACTTTTTAGTCAACTAAATATTATTTCAACTTTGTCATCTTTACGAATGGATACGTGCTGTGTAGGACGATGACAAAGTGTCCTTCGAAACCAAATATAAAAATATTACCAAAAGTAAAAGTTCTTAAAAACAAACCTCGGTAGATATATTTAATAATGTTCATAGAAATTATGTTCATATTTCTGACATCAGAAATGTATATTATAGGTACGACTTCTAAAAAACCTAGAAAAACATGCCAACGAGTACATTATACAAACGTTTTCATTAAAAAACCTAACCAACTAACAATCAAGCTACATCCTCGCAGGGATAGGCAGAGAGAAGAGAGCGTCACACCAAACTATCTTGCCTCTTCTACATGACTGCATTCCCTCATACATATCAGCCGATTATTTAAACTTCTGACCCGGCCGCTTTTAAGTATTTGAAATACGACATAATGCTAAGTGTCGGGTTGTGGTCCCGTGGTTAGTGTCGCGGACTCTTGAGTCAGAGTTTCTCGGTTCGAACCCACTCTACCACAATTTGATACCTATTTCCAATAATGAGCCGCTTAGGCTCACAGAAATAGTATGAAATTGAAGTATTTGTGTAAATAATAAAAACACGAATATTTCTCTTTTATGAAAATCAAAAGTTTTTCTTGGTGTTCCTCTGCTTCCATTACTATATTCGCGTCATATTTCTGTTAAACTGTTTTTTCTTCAGTGGTTCGATATACATGCCCAACACACCTTTCTTAATTTCATAAATAATGCTTAACTGAGCCTTGCATCCTTCTCTTATATCACCATTCGAACATGTACCATACATCGTTTTACAATTCTCATATTGACTGCATTCAGTCTATTTTCGTCCTTATTTTGCCAACTTCATGCTTCATTTTTATATATTAGAGTTGAAACCATGACTTCATTATGCACTGCTAGTTTAAATCACAAAAAGATAATTTCATTTGTTTTATTTCAGTTTAAGGCACTTTTAGTATTTATAATATTGGGAATTCTGAAATATGAATTTCAGCTTAATTAATTATTTTAATCAGACAGTTATGATTTAAGGGCTGTGCTGAAGAAATTATAAGTTCAAGAAAGTTTAAGTAAAATTTCCGTTCGGATAGATGATGGATATATTGTATAGCAATAAATATATTTTGACATCAACGTTATCGAAGAGCTTTCACAAAATATTAATAAACTTACTATTGTATAATTATGAAAAGACTTTTAAAACTTTTTAAAAAGTATAAATATTCCCTTCTTATCGTCCTTTAAATGTCACGACTCTATATATCTTCTTTTGAATAAAAAAACGTATCAACTGATTTGAATTTCATCGAAAAGTGAAAAAAAGTTAAATGGTGTTGATTTATTCAATAAATTGTTTCTCAGAACGTCAAAAGTTTCGTATAAATTTGGACTTATATCGTAGCAAATTAAATGAAGTAAAAAAATACATAGTGCTCAAAAGTACGGTACATATGGCTTAAGGGTGGAATATCCGAATTCATCATTTGTCGATACTTGAGAATCTGACGAATATGGAATTTAACACAAATAAAAAGTACATTTGTAGTGTGTTAAAATTTTTGATTTCATATTTGGATTTGAAGTTATTTATGTTTATATCTAAACATAGATGAAGAAGAATATGCACGATGGAGATATTTAAATATGAATATAAATAACTCCTAAGTAGAGACAAACCAAGAATTTGTGAACAAATATTTATTTATATATGATATTTATATTTGATAAAATTCAAAATATTTTGAAAAAAGAAAACCTTTACAACATTTTGAGTGGGTCTAAATACTTTTTCACAAATCTGAATTATCTCCAAGTACAGGAATTATGATTCATATTATTTTTCATATAATATGAAAAATAACTCCTGTAATTGGAGATAATCCAGATTTGTGAACAAGTATTTGGACACTCAAAATGCTGTAAATAAATTAACTGGTCAAATTATAAGCTAAATAATAAAATAATGAAAATGATATTTTCTAAAGTTTCTCATGTGTGTGATTATAACCCAGGATTCGGACCTCACATACTAATATAAGAGTTTCTGCTTAATAAAAAGCTTTTCTTCATCTCCTAAATAGATGTCTCTAGTGAAGTTCAAGTGATCAAGAACAATGTTTCTAAATTGCTTCATAAAATATATAGAACTTCTAAGAATTTGAGTAGTGTAGTTGTCAATAATGGGTAGAATTGGTGAATGTTGCACGTGTATAAAGTGATCACTTAAACCAGCCTATGACGGTCGTCAGCTCCGTAAATTATCATACTTCCATATTCTTCTTCATCTTTGATGAGATGTCAAAAAATTACATCAATAAAACCTTTATTTATCTGAGATGTTTCCCTTATATTAGACTTCCAGAATAGCTGTCTTCCATCTTGTTACATATAAAGAGGAACGATAAACGTTTTTTTTTATCAATTTGAGATACCTATAATATTGAAATCACATCCTTTGGGCAAATAATCCAGTGTCTGATATAATAAATAATATTGATACAGTTAAACTCAAAATCTTTTACATTTATACATGACTTATTACTTTGTTATTTTACAAGGATAATACGAGATCAATAAAAAACATAGGTACAAGTATTACATTTAAATCTATACCATACATATATGGAAGGGAGTTATAATATTAATACACGTTACTTCAATTCTTATAAATAATCTCAAATGAATGAGACTTTTGTTGTGATTTACTGTTATTGCTCAAAAGGTTCAACTCCGATTCAGGAAATAATTTCATGGAAATCTGACTTAATTTTCCTTTTTATATTATATTCTAAGATGGCTGGAATCGATACCTGCCTTAGAGGATCGGCTTTTTGTAGTGTAGGTACGGGGAAAAGGGAACAATAAAACCTTCGTGGAAATCCTGGAGCAAAGCTCAGGTATTTTACAATGACTTCTCTAACAAACGGCGAACTTCTATTGTTATGGTGTTCTTAAACATTACCGATATAAAAGCTAATCGAATGAGATGTTTGGAAAATAAAAGAAAATGACTTGTATACTTTTATACGAGTATCACAGCTAAACATACATGCATTCATAAATCATGTTATAATTCTACAATGTACCGTTTTCGGTATTTGGTTAAATTATATAAATAATAAATAATGGAGTACATAAATAATAAATAATGGAGTATATAAATAATAAATAATGGAGCACAACGGAGTCCTGGTTCCAACTCTAATGTATGGAAGTGAAACATGGAGTTGGCAAAAGAAGGATGAAAGTAGACTGAATGCAGTCGAAATGCGATCTCTTAGAATAATGTGCGACAAAACGATGTATGATAGATGTGCGAATAGTGAAATAAGGAAGGAATGCAAAGCTGAGATAAGCAATATCGATAAAATTAAGAAAGGTGTGTTGAGATGGTTTGGACATGTGGAACGAATGAGTGACGAAAGAACGGTAAAACAAATTTATGAAGCGAATGTTAGTGGGAAAAGAAGCAGAGGAAGACCGAGAAAAACATGGCACAATCAGGTATGCCAAATACTTGAAAGTGGTCAGGTTAGGAGTCGTAACAATCGGCGGGTATGTATGAGGAGATGCATGAACGTGGAAGAGGCGAAGAATGTTTACAAGGACAGAGTGGTGTGGAGCTCTATTTTCTCTGCCTACCCCTGCGGGGAAGCGGCGTGATGGTTCGTTAGTTAGTTAGTTATAAATAATACAAAGGCTACAAAATTTTTGGTGTGTCCATATACTTGTTCACAAATCTGGATTATCTTCACTAAGAACTTTTTGTTATTGTTGCTGACATCTATTCATAGATATATACAGGTCAAATTATAAGCTTAAATAAAAAAAATCGTTTGAAAATGCCATAACTAGGCGAAACAATTGTACACAATATTAATTTTTTATGTGTTTGTTAATAAAATAAAACTTAGTAGACTCAAAAAATCTGTGTTTGATTTAAAATTAATAAATAAAAAAATGTTTTAAGGCGCTTCTCTGGCATGTGAATATAATTCAGGATTCGGATATCAAATACACGTGGAAAGAGTTTCTGCATAATAAAAGCATTCCTCATTCCAACATATATAGCTGTTATGAGTTTTATCAATACTCGTATATCTAGAAGTTCCAAAAATTTGATAAGTGTGGTTGCTAATCATGGGTAGAATTGGTGAATGTTTCGCGTGTGTAGAGTGATCACTTTACCAAGCCTATGAAGTTCGTAAACCTTGTAATTCTCAGACTTCTATATTCTTCTTCATCTATGCTGAGACGGTTCTTCATCTATGTCAAAAAAAGTTTTTTGAGGAGGTTTTGGCATGTGAATATAATAAGTGAAGAAAGAATAGTAAAATAAATTTTTGAGTCGAATGTGGTTGGTAATAGAAGCAAAGGAAGACCAAAGGAAACAATATGGTATAAATATTTAAAATACTTGAGAGTGTTCAAGTCAGGATTCGGTATAATCGGCGGGTGTATATGAGGAATGTATGATGAATGTAGTACAAACAAACAAATATTTGATATAATAAAATAACAACTTAGTAATTTTTACTGCATGAATGAATATTTCAAATGTGGAAAAAAATTACAAAGTTGTTATTTTATTATATAAAATGCAGTTCCACCAAGATTTTTCAGTACAAATCTTTAAAAAATATATCTTTAATTTATTTCTTAATTGGTGGGAATCGAACCCGCGTGGCCAGTTTCGCAGTCGAGCGTCTGTCCAACTACGCCACAGGGCCTATCAATATGATTGAGCTAAGGTATGGCGTCACACGATACGCAGACATGGTCTTTATTGATTTTAATATTTGGACCCTAAGCGTTTTGCTTTTACGAGTTTTATTGGAGTTTTTACAAGTTAATGATAACATCGGTAAAATGTATAATAACGAAACAAAAAAAATCACTTTCGTGATTACTCGCATTAGGGAAAAGCGACAATCAAGATGTCGGGAGATTAAGTTTTAACAAAGCAGTAAATATATTTCACTGTAAAATTGGCTTATAATACAATAGAAAGTTTCTAAGAGCGTACGTATTCTACTTACACGTATATAAACAGAAAATCAATATCCTTTTCGCATTTTTTGTGTCCTGGCAACGTTCCAACTATCCCGTGAATAGAATCCTAAGGACGAGGAGCGCTTTGGTGCTCGGTCTGGACCAATGAAACGAAAATAGTAATGATATTTACAGTTTTCATTATCTCAACGGGGGAAGAGAGGGTAAATAAACAGCTTTTATTTGAAATCACGCCCCAAGCGAGATGGATGTTCTAACAAGTAGCACTTAAATTATTATTTCTCGTATTCTAGTGCGGTTCCTAGTTTTACAGTGCCATTATAATACCAATGGGCTGTAACGAAATCTCTTAAACACGTCTTTTCGTGTAACCCTTTTTATATGCGTTAGCGAAAATGATAAAATGGTGAATAAGAAATAACACAAATATTTTCAGTAAAAAAGCTTTTAGACATTCTTGGAACATAAAGATCAAAAACGTAGAAACACATCAAACAAAATCAAACATATACTACATTTTAACAAAGGAATTTTGAAATATTTTCAATTAAGCTCTATAACCTACTCCCATTATCCAAAAAGCCAATAAACAACGAAACTTTTCAAAACACATTCAACTATTTAAATGATTCAAAGAAAAAAAATTCAATTCCGTCTGGGTATTTAATGACATATTTTTCACAGTAACCTTCCCTAACTTTACAAACCTACCCAGGTTTGCAAGTTATTCCACCAATTAAGCTATCGTGCTATAAGTTTCATATTTGATTTCAACGGAGTTTCAAAATTAATATAAATTTTAAATATTTACTCTTATATTGTTGTAATTTTTATAATTTATTTAATTTACCCTGGGCTGGTGGGTACCTGAAGTACCTTGTGCATTCATGCAATTTGCGATCAACATAACACTCAATCGAAACGATACGGTGCCTTATGCACTACTAGATGTGGATAAGGGTAAGAATAATTAAATTAATTAAATTGAGCAAGCATCAAAATATTGGGTGGAACTTTTGTCATGTAAAACAAATGAACGTGAAACAGATTTATGATATGAATGTGGCTGCATGTAGAAACCGTGGAAGTCCAAAAATGAATGCCGTGATTAAGTTCTCTCAATCCTTAAAAATGGACAGGTCAGAAGTCAGAATAATGGGGAAATGAATCAAA
Source organism: Brachycentrus maculatus (assembly GCF_059751285.1). NCBI lineage: Eukaryota > Metazoa > Arthropoda > Insecta > Trichoptera > Brachycentridae > Brachycentrus > Brachycentrus maculatus. The sequence continues at coordinate 361,703 of NW_028280916.1, forward strand.
GCAAGTCGGGAAAGTTAGACGAGTTTGCGAAAATTAATTATTTATTCTTAAGGTCTTAAAGTAAACAACCCTTAGTGTTTTATTCTAGTAAAAGGTCTGTAGTCTGTCATTGAGTTTTTAATAAATTTAAATTCGCTTTTTCTGCAAAAATAAAGATATAAAAACGTAAATATTAAAAACGCTTAAACACCTAAAAGAACACATTATTTATACAGCATCGTAAAAGCAACAGAATTGAAAAGAAAGCAACAATTCACGACTTTATTTAAAAGAAATTTATATCATCTTCAACATATAAGAATGTCTGAAAAAATCTACCATCGCGCGAATAACAGCGCGTGTTTATTTTTGTTGTACCATAAAGGTGGCGATATTTCAAAAAGTTGGAATAATTATGGGGGTTAAATTAGCATATTAAAAGGTAATGTTTATCTGAGGCCCGAAGATGAAATCACCAAGCCAGTTAACCTTTTTACATCCCTTTATAGCGACAACCATTCTTCCCTGAATCGAGTTAAATGGACCATAATGGGATATTTTGCCAATGGCCGTGCCCGGGAGGATTCTTAGAGTAATTTTACGCCTCGGTAAAATATACCTTAATAAAATATTTTCTTTTCGGTATATTATATTTTGAATACATACTTGTTCCTGAAAACGTCTTCATTACTGGAGAATGTTCGTGGCTTGTTGTAAACTCGCCGCGCACAGTAAACAAGAAACATTTTTTGCCTTTATTATTTCTAGAGGTACAAGGGTTGGTTCAAATAACATTTACTTGCAAAAGAATTTTAACCTTTTAACGAATTTATAAAAGAAACATTCTTTCTTGCGGTTTCGGTGAGGCTAGGTTTATAAATTGCTGAACAAATTCAGTGTTTTTAAAAACTATGTAGAGTATACTTACAACAAATATTTAAAGGTGCATATTTACAATTACTCCCCAAATAGAATCACGGATTTAAATTCAATAGTAAAATTAAAGGACCCTTGAGGTTGAATTTTATATATATTTTTTGTTATTTATTTATTTAAACTTCATGTACAGAAAATAATAAAAAAAGTACATAAGGCATATTGCTAAAAAGCAATATCTTCCAACCAATTATTATTATTATAGTGCATTAAGGTAGCATATAAATTACAGAAATACTACAACTGAGCAGAGGAAAACCGAGAAAACCATGGCACGATCAGGTATGCCAAATACTTGAAAGTGGTCAGGTTAAGAGTCGTAATAATCGGCGGGTATGTATGAGGTGATGCATGAACGTGGAAGAGGCGACGAATGTTTGCAAAGACAGAGTGGTGTGGCGTTCTATTCTCTCTGCCTACCCCTGCGGGGAAGAAGCGTTATAATTAGTTAGTATTTTTTTTACTGCAACTGACCCATATCCTCACCCAATGGTGAATAAGGCACTGCCTCAAAATGATACACTGTTAGGTTGATCGCTATGGATATAAAATAGCATTTTTATAACATTTCAACAGTAAAAAATTCAGAAAGAAGAAAAAGTTATAAAGTATTTGACATTTTGAATGTGTTCAAATATTTGTTCACAAATCTGAGTTTCTTCATTTAGGAGTTATATGACATTTTTGACTACTCAACAAAGATGAAGAATATTTAGGAATTTTGGGTTGGTCACAACATGTTGTGAATTAAAATAACTGCTCAAAGTATAAGCTGTATAGTAAATTGGATATCAGGTTTTCAGGCATTTCCCAATAAGTAAAATAATCTGAGTTCGGATCTTGCATACAAATAAAAGGATTTTTTCCAAATAATCTTAAATCCAATCATAGATGGCTGTTGCGAACTCAATCATGGAATGTCTTGAGATTGATCATATACGTATGACTTCCAAAATTTGAGTATTGTGTAGTCAATCATGGGTAGAATAGTGAAAATTACAAATGTGTAAAGTGTATCATTTATTAATTCGGCATTCACTTTGTGAAATGACTTTGTGAATAAGCGGATTTAAAAATAAATAAATAATAAAACCCTTATCCGCACCCCAATGGTGCATAGGGCACTGCGTCATATAAACGTAGTGTTATCTTGATCGTTTACACATAAAGGAAAGGTGATCAGCCCTCCGCTTCAGGTACCAGTCCAGGGTAATATTGAATAAATATTACCGTGAAAAAATCACTAATATTTATTTGACCCCCCTGGGAATCGAACCCGGGACCTCCAGAACGGTAGCTGAGCGTGGTGACCATTACACTACGGAGGCGGACAAAACCACTTGTATAATACCACTTATTAAGTTTTATTTCATTACACACGACTTCACGCAAACTCTGTAAACCTAGTCGCGTGTAATGAAATAAAATTCAATAAGTGGTATTATACAAGTATTTAATTTCTGAAATAATCACGTGTAAAGTGATTACTTAACCAGCCTAGGACAGGTCTAATGCCTTGTAAATACACAGACATCTAAATCCTTTTTTTTATGTATTAATTTTTAAATAAAACACAGAATTTTTGAGTCTACCAAGTTATATTTTCTTAACAAAAACACATAAAAAATTGTATTGTGACAATTGTTTCGCCTAGTTATGGCATTTTCAAACGAACGTTGAATTCGTTTTATTTAAAAATTAATACATAAATTAAATTGTTCTACAAATTAAACTCCAAATCAATAAATTTTTAATCCTTCCTCATCGTTACTAAGATGTCAAAAATTGTTATTGTTTTATTATATTATATAATGTCAAAGGTTTCTAGTTGATCATTTAGTGGGCAGTTTTTTGGAGCTAATCATAATAAAAATAATTAAGGGTAATTTAAATAGCGACGCTTCCGTTAAATATTTACTCTAATGCCAAGGGTTGTAATGCGTTAACGAGGGGATGGGTTAAGAAGAATGATAGGTATGATGGGGGACGGGAAGTTAATATTGATTCAGTAAATAAATACTCCTTATGTTCGACTTTAATTATTTATTATAACCTTTTAAGATAACGGGGAATAATCTGTTTGAAATCATTTTATACTTTTTATTTTTTTCTATCCCTTATCCACACCCAATCATCTATAGGTTATTGCATCGTATTGACGCAGTGTTATATTGATCCTTACTTACATGAAGGCAAGGTGGTCACTCCTGCGCTTCAGGGACAAATCCAAGGTAATATCAAATATATATTTGAGTGTTGAATCACCAATATTTATTTTCATCCTCCCTGGGAATCGGACCCGGGACCTACAGCATGGTTACTAAACACGCTGACCATTACACCACGGATCCGAAACCTCCCAATACAAAGAACTCGTAATATTGATAAGAAAACATGAGATATCTCGTAGTAAATGCAACAAAAAATAAATTATATGAGGTAAATTATTATATAATGGTGTTATCCCAAAAATATTAATTTGGTAAGTTTTTAAAATTTGCACCCATGCAAAACTTTTCATAATTTAGAAAAAAATCTTTTGAAGCTTATTCACAGGACAAAAATTTTTGCATTTTGACCCTGTAACCTTTTTTTAAACACATTGTTATCAAGCAGTTTTTTCATCAACCTCGACCCTAATTAGTATATATATATTAAGGTACTAATCACAAGTAACCGCAAACCCAATTCTGATCTGAACAGTGTTTCTTTGGTGTCTCTCGTGCTTTACTAAAAGTTAGCAAATAAAACGCTTATAAGCGTTTTCCGCTCTCTACCCACAGTATGTACAAGACGCTTTTACACACATATATGTATATGTATCGTTAATTAAGTACAATAAACAAATGTTCAATGTAAATCACACATTTACTACACGAACTTCTTAAGCCTATTTTTTAAAGAGGTAAAGCGTGACTATAATAAGATATTTTATAAGTAGAAATGTCTAGTTAATAACATAAAGTTTAGTAATTACTTCAACAATATCAAAACAAAAAAAAAACAATAAAAAACAATATAGCTCAACATTATAAGAGAATCGAATAGAGATTGAAATCTCCAAATAGAAAATCTATTAAACTTATTTCTTTGAAGGCGTCAATTTGAAATTGCGTAGTAAATTTCCGTGGATATTGGAATTTACAACGAAACAGAGAAACGGACCAAAAGTTAACAAAAGCTCTGATTTACTCGCAGTAAAGCAGCTGTTACTCGTATAAAAGTAACGTGCAAAACCTACTATTTTACACAATTCTTCTGGATGGCGGAACCCTTAGTATTGGTAAGTATAAAATCTTCGATTCCAACTTCCACGTCTTAAAATGCGTCCGGTTTTTAAAACGTGCACTGAATAAATATTAAAATTAATTTAATATTTCTAACACATTTTGAGTGTGTGCAAATACATGTTCATAAATCTGGATAATCTCCAATTAAATGAGTTATTTTTCATATTATTTTTCGATATCTCAACGTAGATGAAGAATAAAATGGAAGTCTGGGCATTTACGATGTCGGTCAGCTTACGACCGACATCGTATATATTTATAGAATTTTTAAGAATTTGTGTAGTGTGATTGTCAATCATGGGAGGAATTGGTGAATGTAACTCACGTGTAAGGTGATCATTTAAACCAGCTAATTACAGGTCGTAAGCCCTGCAAATTTCCAGAAATCCTTATTCTTCTTAATCGAAAAAGATATAAATAACTCATTAATGGAGTTAAAACTTAGATTTTTATTTTTTATTTTCATTGATTTGGCGTTTAATTTGTAGAACTCCATTTTAATTTATGTATGAATTTTAAATCAAACACAGATTTTTTGAGTCTACTAAGTTGTATCGCCTTGTTAGGGCATTATCAAACGAATGACATTCGTTTGATAGTGCCCTAACAAGGCGAAACAATTGTCACAATATATTTTTTATGTGTTTTTGTTAATAAAATACAACTTAGTAGACTCAAAAAATCTGTGTTTAGTTTAAAACAATACATAAATTAAAATGGAGTTCTACAAATTAAACGCCAAGTCAATAAATAAGTCAAAGTATAAATTTTTGTGTGTTTTTGTTAATAAAATACAACTTAGTAGACTCAAAAAATCTGTGTTTGATTAAAAATTCATACTTAGAATTTGTGAACAATGATTCGTACACACTCAAAAATATTGTGAATCTTTTCTTCATCTCGAGTGTCGAGTGACAAGACCCGACTAGTGTCCCCTGGGATTCCTAAGACTTAGAACACGTTCAATCTCCAATCCTCCATTGCTCAGAACAGCGTTTAAAAAGAATGGAGTTGTCTCATTTAATTAGTTCGTTCAAGATGCAGGATAAATCGTTATTAAATAACGCCAAGTGAAAAACCTCCCCCAGCGAATAATCCGCCTTAAACTTCCGCTCGCTTTGATCTTGGGTATTTCGAATGCGGGATGTCATATGAATTCAAGAAGGAATTATTAGTGAGCCTGACTGATAAAAGAGAACCTTTCTAGCTACCAGTGCTACCTTCATATTATTATTTACATTGCCGATTACGATTTCCATTCCTTGAAACCCTTGTATTAAGAAGAATTTCCCTCATAAATATAATATAATACACACACAGAATATTTCAAACAGAGAGGTTATCTTTACTAATATAATATCAAAAAAGTCATTTAAATATAAATCTTATGTCTGTCATATTTGAGTATGTCCAAATACTTGTTTACAAATTTTGATATCAGGAATTTTCCAGCATGTAAAATAATCCGGTTAGGAAATTGCATACATATCAAATAAAAGGGTCTCTTCTAAATAAAAGCTTTCCAAATCTAACTAAAGATGGCTCCAATGAATTCATACGTAGATACATCATGAGATTAATCATATACGTAGGAGTTCCGAAAATTTGAGTAGTATGGTTGTCACTCATGGATAGAATGGTGAATGTTGCACGTGTATAAAGTGATCCCGTTATCCCTCATAACCCCTTTAAATACCTAGACTTCCATATTATTCTTCATCTTTGTTAAGATTTCAAAAATGTATTTTTCTTTCATAGTAATTTTATAAATAAATATTGTAAAATGTGCCATCGACACTGGAAAACACAATGAAGACACATTATTATAATTTGTAATTTGTGATTATGTTTTTGTAGAAACAAATAAATAAATAAACAAATAAATAAAAATGAAACCGCTAGACATTATAATTAAGCAATAATATTTTTTTATAGTGCTTTTGAAACAAAGTTATATTTTAATTTGAAAAGAAATACATATATAAAGTTTAGAGAAGTTCAATTGATTTGAATTTTTTCATATTTTTAAGCTTAAAAAGCTTAAAAATTGAGCTATGGAAGTCTAAGTATAAAAATGCTCACAAATTGTCATTGGCTAGTTTAAGTGACCCCCATTTATCGCTTTTGTTATGATACCAACATATGTTTTTAATGATTGGTAAATAATATATTTAAAAATTCATAAATACTAGATTTTCTGATTTTAGGAGCTGCCTAAGGAGTTAAAAAAATAAATTAAAAAAATATGGGAGCCTAGGTATTATTGATAAGGCTTACAACCTGTCTTTGGCTGGATTTATTGATATCCAATTTGTATTAGCCTCACTTAAGTTATCGATGTTTTTTTTAAATAACTTCAGATAAGTTCATAATTATTTCAAGTAATTTGAAGTAGTTATAGATACAAAGATAAACTAGCGAAAGCTTCTGCCGTTAGCAACTATGTTCGTACGGAGTTTGCAGGAAGTGGGTTGCTGTGGAAGCCTCGAGGCAATACTTTGTACTGAAATTCCTTTCGTCTTCTGCTGAAACTGTTCCACTATAGTATAACTTTTCGCTAAAGACGTATTAACAACACGCTCACACGATATTGGAACACTTCCGTATTGACGTCCATTTGTTTAACGTACAGTCAGCTCAAAGGATCAAAAAGAAATGTTTTTAAATTAACGCGGTAAATATTATCAGTGCGACTTATTGATATATTATATTTATATAACATGGAGTTGGCAAAAGAAGGATGAAAGTAGACTGAATGCAGTCGAAATGCGATCTCTCAGAAGAATGTGTAACAAAACGATGTATGATAGATGTGCGAATAGTGAAATAAGGAAGGAATGCAAAGCTGAGTTAAGCATTATCGATAAAATTAAGAAAGGTGTGTTGAGATGGTTTGGACATGTAGAACGAATGAGTGAGGAAAGAACGGTAAAACAAATTTATGAGGCGAATGTTAGTGGGAAAAGAAGCAGAGGAAGACCGAGAAAAACATGGCACGATCAGGTATGCCAAATACTTGAAAGTGGTCAGGTCGTAACAATCGGCGGGTATGTATGAGGAGATGCATGAACGTGGAAGAGGCGAAGAATGTTTGCAAGGACAGAGTGGTGTGGCGCTCTATTCTCTCTGCCTACCCCTGCGGGGAAGCGGCGTGTTGGTTAGTTAGTTATTTAGTTATATTTATATAAAATTCCAAGACAAATTTCGTGGATATACAATAGTTTGTGTGTGTTCAAATACTTGTTCACAAATCTGGATTATCTCCAATTAGGAGTTATTTTTACATTACTCTTTGATATCTTAACATAGATGAAGAATATGGAAGTCTGGGCATTTATAGGGCTTAGGACCGTCATAGGCTGGTTTAAGTGATCACTTTACATAATATGATAAATAAGTCCTATAATTGGAGATAAACAAATTTGGATACTCTCAAAATGATGGTAATACATATAGTTGTTATTTTGATAAATGTGGTACTTTAAGCAGATGGTGTTGCCATCAGTTGAGAATTTGTGAATGCTCCTTACGTTATATACCTGTGTAAGTGATCACTTTGCACGCATCTACAATTCTAGCCATGATTGACAACCACACTATTCAAATTCTTGGAACTTCTAGATATATTGTACTGTATTGGCATCTCAACATACTCGTAGATGGTTGACAAGTGGACAAACCCATATTTGAGAACAAAAAATAGTGAAAATCTTGTGAAAAACAATATTTTTTATTTATTTATTTATTATTTTATTGTTTTTTTTTTCAAAACATATTACATACAAAAGTCATATATTTAATGTTCCCGATGAGAAATTTCTATTTCTCATTTTGGGACATGGGATTAAGGTTAACAAGACTGGAACACAAATAATAAAGTAACAATTTACATTTATTTTTTAAATAAATACGCCCTAATTAGGCTTTTATATAGAATACATACTAATGAAAAATACATTATACACGTAATAAAATTATAAGTAGGTGTAGTGTTTTCAATATATATTTTTTTCTTAAATTGGACAGGAAGGGCTACATCCATTTTTGTCGTTGTAGTAATAATCATAAGTGCAGCTAACTATTTTTTTTATTTCAAAACATATTACATACATAAATCATTTATACATATAATATTCCCGATATCCGTCTCCGTAGTGTAATGGTCAGCACGCTCGGCTACCGTTCTGGAGGTCCCGGGTTCGATTCCCAGGGGGGGTATAATAAATATGAGTGATTTTTTCACTGTAATATTTATCAATATTACCCTGGACTGGTACCTGAAGCGGAGGGCTGATCACCTTTCCTTCATGTGTAAACATCAAGAAAACACTGCGTTTATATAACGCAGTGCCCTATGCACCATTGGGTTGCGGATAAGGGTTTTATTATTATTATTATTATATTCCCGATGAGTAATTTCTATTCTCATTTTCTTTATGTGTTTGATAGTTGTGTAAATGCGCCAGTAATGTTGATTGGTCATTCAAATTACATAATTTGGAACGGACTAAATAAAAAGAAAACCGTTTCACAGCAATATCCGTAAGTATAATGGATATTATGAAGCCGTAAATTGTGTAGAATTGAAACGTAGTCCACCCTGGTAACGGAAGCGGTAACGGCCGTTAGCCGATAGAGCAATCGTTACCGGCAAATCCCTACCGCTGTGTAATTATTCGGAACGGCTCGGATCCGCGTGCATTCCGCGCTACGCCGACTTCTAATCCCGACTCTTGTCCAATAACTTGTGCTGTGAACTGCACCGACATTACGCTTACGAATGTTCGAATATTGAGATGAAATAATACTTATCTTATCTTTATTTCATTAATCTTATTTCATTTCTTGAATGTTTTTCGCAGATACTTTGTGGCACATTTTATAAACCTTTTGAAATTAAACAACTTTATTTTAACCACTCATTTATTATTATTAATAATAATAATAAAACCCTTATCCGCACCCCAATGGTGCAAAGAGCACTGTTTCATATAAACGCAGTGTTATCTTGATCGTTTACACGCGAAGGAAAGGTGATGTGCCCTCCGCTTCAGGTACCAGTCCAGGGTAATATTGAATAAATATTACAGTAAAAAAAATCACTTTTATTATTAACCTACCGGTTTTGACAAGAACCAAGAACTTCAGGGTTTATTAAATTCTAAAACATAAAAATATTCAAATACTCATAATCAATTACATTTCCTTACCAAAAACTAAATCCTGATGATGACAAGGTTCTTGTCGAAACCGGTGGGTTAAAGTGTACTAATAAAAAAAGTGGTTAAAACAAAGTTGTTTAATTTTATAAATATCTTATTTCAACTTAACTTTTCGATTATCAAATGTTTTTTGGGCTATCAGGGCTAGATTTAGTTTATTATCGTCTATATTTGTGAAAATTTAAATTATTGATAAAAAATACAATCTTCTCTATAAAAACAAAAGACTAACTAAATCTTAATTGAAAATAAAATCTCGTTATTAAGGCTAAACGTAGAATCGAAAAAAAAAGAAATATTTTAATTTTACAATTATTTGTTCATAAATTTTGGGTTTTGCTCCATAGCATTAAAAGTAATTCGAGAAGAATTTAACATAAATTTCAAGAAGCAAAATAAAATATAACATAAACAATACACATAGAAATACACAACCCTTGTTTCAAGGTTCTATATGCGTTGGTAAACTGATAATCATTATTTTTAATATATGAAAGTAAATATTGATTTAAGTAAGATATTGATATCCTCTATTTATATTTATGATCAAACATTTAATGGACCACGACTTTACTTAAATTAATCAAGAGAATTTTAGCTGAAAATGTAACTGCAGTTTTTTTTAAATCGAAAATTGAGTCCATTTTTAACTAAAAAAATGAAAAATCCATTTTGAACAAAAAAAACTCAATAAAAATATGTACTTATGTATACGTTTAACCCTGACGATAACACGGTTCTCGTCGAAACCGGTTGGAGAAAAAATGAACTAATGAAAAAGTGGTCAAACACAAAGTTGCCCTATTTTACAAAGTTTATAAAATGTGCTGCAAAGTGTCTGCGAAAAACGTTCAAGAAAAAAAAAATATTCTTTGAAACGATTTAATAATCATTTTTCAATTTTAAAGTTCTAGTGTTAAAAAAAAACCCGGATATATACACATTCTCCAATGTTTTAAGATTCATTAAAATGCTTACCTAACCTTATCTTACCCTTAAATATCTCGATACATAAAAAATGGGTTTATTCCACATTCATAAATAACGGCTCATACAGGAAAGTCAACACAATTCAGTAATTTCAAAAGCGGAAACTTGGAATGTATGAATGGAAAATATTAAATATCCGATATTTGATCATTAAATACATTTAATATTCAATTCAAATATTTCCTTGGTGCATACAAGAGGATATGAAATTATAATGAAATCATTCTGACATTTCTTGGCTTCGTAGCGTAACCATTCATAATTTTAACATCATACAACTTCAGGACAAGGTAGAACAGCTTTATATATATATATATATATATATATATATATATATATATATATATATATATATATATATATATAATATATGTAAATCTATATATACATATATATATATATATTTATATATATATATATATATATATTATATATATATATATACATATATATATATATATATATATATATATATATATATATATATATATATATATATATATATATATATATATATATATATATATATATATATATATATATATATATATATATATATATATATGTATAGTCCGTAATAGTCAGTACCATCGACTACCGTACTGAAGGTCCCAGTATCGATTCTCAGAGGGGGGCCAAATAAATATAAGTGATTATTTCACTCTCATATTTATTCAATTTTACCCTGAACATTGACTTAAAGCGCAGACCTGATCACCATTCTTTCATGTGTAAACGATGTGTATCAAGATAACACTACGTTAATAAATTGCAGTGCCTTTTGCACCACCAGGTGCGGATAAGGTTTGTTTTTAGTTAATAAAAATAAAAATATAAATGTCTGTGTGATTCGATCACACATGCTAAAGAAAATTAACCTATATTTTGAATATTTAAAACACAAATGCCGCATTTTAATATTTGAACAAGAATTTAAATACAATCAATTTTCAATTTAATCACACAAATTTTCCATTTAATTTATAAAACGAGGGCTTGTTTCGAAGTTGAGAAATGATTAATATTTTGATTTAGTTGTTTGTAATAATAATTCTCCCGTGAAAGTAGGTTGATTGGATCCGTTATCTCGTTCCGAAGCTGGCGTGTAGGGAGATAAATTGGTAGCTGTCACAAACTTGGTGATTTCGCTAATTCGGTGATAATAGTTAATTTGATGATACTTGATTTGTTTCTAGAGAGTATTTTAAAAAAAAACAAGTACATTTATGCGCATTTCATATTTATATGAGTATATCGGACTGTCCGCCTCCGTAGTGTAATGGTCAGCACGCTCGGCTACCGTTCTGGAGGTCCTGGGTTCGATTCCCAAGGTGGGTAAAATAAATATAAGTGATTTTTTCACTGTAATATTTATTCAATATTACCATGGACTGGTACCTGAAGCGGAGGGCTGATTACATTCATGTGTAAAAGATCAAGATAATACTGCGTTTATATGACTCAGTGCCCTATGCACCATAGGGGTGCGGATAAGGGTTTTATTATTATTAAATTAAGTGTAAATAATAGTTTGTATTAAATGTAATATAAGCTAACTAAAGAAATAAAAAAATACGTAAGCACAATATTTCATAATCTAAGTAGGCAATTATATTGATTTTTTATAAGCTTCAACGAATCGTGTATCCTCAAGTTATCTCAATTTACCCTAGAACCACGTCTCGCACACAAATCTGATACACACAGCCTGGATTGTACTTCCTGCGGCAATTCACGAGTACGTACCTACGACTACGTTTCTACCATCGCATCTACGGATACAGCATAGACGAGTTATGCCGTAGGAAGTAAACAGCTGATTGAATCGCAATTGAATTAAATTCACTAGGCCTTGGATATTCTGAATTAAAATCTCAAAAATATTAAATTTATGTACAGCGTCTAGCGTAGCGGAGGAAATTGCTGTTTGAACGAGAAATAATAAATTTTAAGAATATGTTCTTTCTTCAAAGAAATGTGCCGATACATATATCGTGATTACGGGATACATGTCGCTCACTCCTTTCAAGAACGTCATAAATCAAAAACCGTCAATTTTCAGTTGTGCGTGTTTTCGGAATGCCCAGAAAATATACTATATCCCAGCAAAAGCGGCATATTTTTAACTTAATATTTACCCGCTACAGGGCAGAAAGTGTTGTTTTTGCATTTTGAAGAAAATGTATCGTTTAATTATTTTTTTAAATATACTATATATTTTTCAAATGGAAAAAAAACTTTCAGGTTTTACCTAAAAAGATCTGTTGCACAGTAAAAAGTTCAATAAGTGGCTTGATATTTATTTTTAATACATTGTGTTATATTTTTAAACTTTAAATACGTTCTCCCGAGAAATCAAGTTTTTTGATTTATGACGTTCTTGAAAGGAGTGAGCGATGTATGTATTTATATTTTTCATGAAAAATACAATATGGTTTTAAATATATTCCTTTATTATTCCAAACCTTATTGGGAAGTATGCAAGTCACTGAAGTTAATATTGCAAATAAATCATTTAACATGGAATGAAAAAAAAAATACTTAAGTAATTTTATTTATAGATTTGGCGTTTAATTTGTAGAACTCCATTGTAATGTATATTTTAAATGTTAAACTCAAACGAAAATTTTTAGAGTCTACTAAATTATATTTTATTGTTAAAAACACATAAACATTAAATTTGTCAACCTTGTTATGACATTTTCAAACTTTTTATGTGTTTTTAACAACAAAATACAATTTAGTACAATTATTTATAAAACTAAACAGGGAACATGAATATTTTATTTCCTGATTATTATTATATTGGAATTTAATTGTGAATTTGATTTACTTTTATCATATTCCAGATATAATTTTGTGTTAGTGAAACACGATACACAATTTAACATATAATTTATCATAGAAAAATATGTAAAAAATTGTGTGGTTATTGTGGATAATATAATTTAAAATTTTATCATCATAATTTAAAAACAACATCTGGTTGAAGTTTGACTTCCCATACAATTTTATTTGCATTATTTCCAAATGGCGACAAATAATTTCGTTAACTTTTAGTGGAACGGGGAATCGAACTGAATCGATAATAATTAAATAAATAGCTGTCACATTCGTTAAATCGGAATGGTATTAAAATGGAGTTGTTCGGGAATTATTTTCAAAACTATCACGAATAAGCTTGATTTAATAACAAAAATGGAATTGTTATTTCGTTTCAGATAAAAGCTTTCATGAGTTTAATCGATTAAGTTTTTACATTAAAACCGTTACTTTTATATTTTTGAACTTTGAAAGCTTTTACCCCTAAGTATATACGCTTAATTATTTCAGGGTTTCTCCTTGTAGTGGAAATAAAGTAAAATTGAGTCTAGACATTAGACTCCTTTAATTTCGAGATGTTTTACTGAAATATGTCGATACAAAGCTTTTTTATAAAACCATATGACTTAAAAAAAAATGAAAATGGTACTATCTTTTTCAGATCTATCTCCATTATCCATTATGTACTTTTATACTTGGTTTCGTTATTTATTGACTTATAGATAATGGAAGCAGGTTGTACCACATTATTGCAGAGTAATCAATGTTCTTTTCAGTTTTATGTACGTTTTCATAAAGTGTGTTAATTGTGATTTGTATGCTTTGCTGGGAGGTGTTTTCTTATGTTATGTGAGAGTAATTCTTAAAAATTATTTTAGCGTAAACATATATGTTTGACTGTTATAATGTCGTATTTTGTTAAATATTTCCTCTGAGGGCGTCTGACTCAGAAATTATAGTATTGTTTTCATTATTATAATATTAAGGTATCGATATAACTTCAACAATATGTGTTTTTTTCAACATTATATTTCAAATTCCTAATATAAGTTTACAAAAAGAAAAAATACAAAGAATCCTTACCGCTAAAATTTTTTCAATAAAATCTAAGTGTTTTGAACTTAAATTTTACTTTATAAATATATTATGACTCATTTTTCGATGCATTTATTATGATTTTGAAATACAGTGCAGTCTTTTCGATATATTTAATATAATATAACCATATCGTGACTGCCAAATAAATTAGTGAAAAATCCATATATACTTTATATACTTTATCTTTCATAATTACTTATTAAATCATACATAATTCCAAAATATAAAAATTCCAAGAGTTGCAAAACTAAGGTTTGAATATGATAACGCTATTTTCCCCGCCAAATTAAAGGCACCGCAGAACCGCAAGAGAAAATCGACCATCTTTGAGCAGTGCAAAGAGGTGATAGTCGGAAGGCCTGACTCTCACGTGTCGACTGTTTTAGAATGTCGAAAACCAAACAGCTTAATGGTTTCAACGGTCATGAATATGGTGTGATTACGCTTTCATGGCCGCAATTAAATGACGTGATCAATGTCTAACTTTGATCATATGTCCGCAATATGCAATATAATACGCGAGCTTAAGGCCGATGCATTACAGGATCATAGATCTTATAATGACGCAATCTGATTCTACTTTGATAATTACCAGAAAAAATTAAAAAAGAAAGCTAGTTTAAAGCACTCGCATTAAATCACTTTTGAGTTTATTAATGTAAACACGACTGGTTTCATCAACATGTAAACATACAAACTTTGAATTAGTTTGCGTTTTCGTCAGTTATCAACAAGTTAAAATTCAAACTTATGCTCTCATAAATATTGGTTGTTTTTAACTTGTGTTTATAATATTAAGCATTTTTATCTCTTGGTTGTTTTAATTGTAATTATAACATAAATATGCAATTGTTTAATTGGCTTTATGATTATTAATATAAATATTTTTGCTAATGTAATGTTTATTATTGTTAAACTATTTTTTTTAAATGTTTTTTTTTTTAAATGTAAAGCTGTGCAATTCCCAAACAAATAAAAAAAATAAACTCAACAATTTATTATTTACACTAAAATAATGCCAAATCAACTTATAATGTGTTGGTCATTGTGATGTTTTCAAGATGACGAGAAAATCTGTTGTTCTCGAAACTAGCCGTGTTTACATTCATAAACTCAACAGTGGTCTGATACGAGTGTTCAATCTTTATATTTTAACAAATTATGTTATTCCACTAAGTTAACGCCAAATTAACAAATTATACATTTCTGTTTTATTATGATGTCCTTATATTGATGGGAAAATCTATAAAATCTATAAATAAACTCAAAAGTAGTCTAATGCAAGTGTTATTATAATCTTATATTTATACTATCATGCTAATTCACTAAGTTAATACCAAATCAACAAATTATGTGTTAATGTTTTATTATGATGTCCTCATGTTGATTAGAAAACCAATTATTTTCGAAAAATAAACTCAAAATTTGTTAAGTCGCCATTTTATTAATCAAAGTAAATGGCAAATCGATAATTAATACAGATTCTATTCACCAGCAAACAGTTACGCTCGGTATTTTGTAGAACAAAGAACATTTCAAATTTAAACTGTTTATCGAAATCATTCAAAAGTTTTGGTCTTACAAATTTCTTTGAAATTGTTTTTAATTTCCTTGTTAAAGCACTGTTTTAAATGGCAAATTATAAATTGTAAAAAATCTTAATTTCAACTTGTTTCGTGGACAAAATTAACTTCTTAATTTAAACTTTAGTCCGTCCAATTTAAAACGTCTTATCTTTCTTTTCGCTTATTACTTGAAATCCTATTAAGTATTTGTCTCTGTACATACTTGGATCAATAACTCCGACATTGCGGTGTTCCTAAAAACTTATCCTTGTTTGTCTCCCAATAATTCTACAGAAGCCCTTTAAAGGTCGTGATATCATTTGATCCATAAAAGTCATGGTCGGTAATTTACTTAAGTGGAAAAATAACGTTAGAATACAGCGGGTGTTTAAATTAGTAGAAACATTATGAATTTGACTAGTATTCGATTTTTGAAATGGGATTACGAAATATGTCAAGTAAAATATCTATCACAAGATCAAATCAGAGAAACATGACAAACATAATAAATAAATATATATTACTTTCTAATAGATTTATATTATCCACTGACACTTCGTGATGGAATTGCATTTTTAATATATTATTAGATTAAAACCAATATTTTTAGCTTTTCCAGTTTATTTTTATTTGACCAGCGACCGGGTTTCGTCGTTACCGACATCATCAGACTGGTCTGTCAGACAGACCAGTCTGATGATGTCGGTAACGACGAAACCCGGTGGCTAGTAAAATAAAAATGAAGTGGGAAAGCTAAAAATATTGGTTTTAATCTAATAATATATTATATTACTTTCGTTCAAAAAAAAATATTACGAAATAAAGCAGTGTTACTTGATTCCATTAATTATAAAGTCATTGAATTCATTAATTGATTTGGGGTAGTCACTTTGTGGCCAAATCTATCCATTTTTTATTTAAATTTTACTTGGCAAACACCACTTATTGCATTCCATTGATGTATTCGCACATTTTTAAACACCGTTAACATTTTCAAACACCGTACGGTGTTTGAAAATATAAAGATATCTAAATGTCGAACTAACTCCTCGTAAGTGGAGAAACCCAGATTTGTAAACAAAGATTCAAATGCACCCAAAGTATTGTGAATAGAATCACTGTTCAAGTTATAAGCTGTATAATTTTTTTAAAAAATAATGTGTCTTTAAATAATTTTGTCCGCCTCCGTAGTGAAATGATCAGCACGCTAGGCTACCATTCTGGAGGTCCCGGGTTCGATTCCCAAGGGGGGTAAAATAAATATAAGTGATTTTGTTCACTGTAATATTTATTCAATATTACCATGGACTGGTACCTGAAGCGGAGGGCTGATCACCTTTCCTTCATGTGTAAACGATCAAGATAACACTGCGTTAATATGACACAGTGCCCTATGCACCATTGGGGTGCGGATAAGGGTTTTATTATTGTTATTATTTAATGTGTTCAGGCATCTCCTAGAATGTAAAATAATCTGGTTAAGATCTTGCATACACCTAAATAAAGGGTCTCTGATAAATAAAACCATTCTCAAGTCACCATAGATGGCTCCAGAAAAAAACGTCAAAAGATGATGATTTGTATAGGAGTTCCAAAAATTTGAGTAGTGTGCTAGTCAATCATAGGTAGAATGGTGAATGCTACACGTGTTTAGCAAATGGAGTATGTTACACGGTGGTATTTTCAAATGAACGTATTTGATAATTATATGCAGGGCTTTTTTTCCGTGTTGTTGTTTTTAAACGTACATTAAACGATTAGATTGAAAAATCTTAGATTCCATATTGAAAGCAATTCTTGCTTGTTTTATACGGCTGACTATTTCTGATTTTGATCGACCATACCTTTTTCATCGAGTTATTTTGTTTTATTTATTATTTCAGCATTAACTTTGTGGTAAGACGTGTTACAATGATTAATTAAGGAAACACTTGTTTTTATACCACTTGAGTTTTATTAAAGACTACTAGTTTCGGAAGCTAAACTTCCATTGTCAGGTCTAAATAATAACTAAAATATAACAAATAAAATTATTCTTTAAATAAGGAGAGAAGAAAGTTAGGAGAAGGGGGTAAGTCAAGGGGCGGAGTTTGAAAATAAAGGAAAAATGGAAAGCAAAGGTGAAGAATTTTGAAATAATATATTATTTATTTTGTTGCCTAAAACAAAAATTCCTTGACTTGTTTTATATTTTTATTATTTACTAACAAGACCGAGAAAAACATGGAACGATCAGGTATGCCAAATACTTGAAAGTGGTCAGGTAAGGAGTCGTAACAATCGGCGGGTATGTATAAGGAGATGCATGAACGTGGAAGAGGCGAAGAATGTTTGCAAGGACAGAGTGGTGTGGCGCTCTATTCTCTCTGCCTACCCCTGTGGGAAGCGGCGTGATGGTTAGTTAGTTAGTTTTTTATTTATCACAAAGTTTGCATTTAATTCCTCTGTTCCTGTACCATACATTTAGTTTGCTCTCTAATAGGCGCATAAAGCCTGCCTTATTAATAGATTGACGGGTAATGGCTGAGACTCGGTTAATGTTCTGACATGCAAACTCGTGGCATAGCGGTGTGTAGCTGGTTACTTAACTCATTACTCGATGCAACTCGATCCCAAGAATTCCACCAAACTTGTAAACCAATTTGATGTGGCTGCTGAACCTTTATGGACATTCTTTTACCACATTTTGAGTGTGTCCAAATACTTGATCACAAAATCTGGATTTTTATCTCACAAATAGATGTCTCTTGTGAAATTCTAGTGATTCGAGAATAGTGTTTCTAAATTGGTTCATACATATATATATAGAACTTCCAAGAATTTGAGTAGTGTGGTTGTCAATAATGGGCAGAATTGGTGAATGTTACACGTGTGTAAAGTGATCACTTAACCAAGCCTATGACGGTCGTCAGCCCCATAAATGTCCAGACTTCCATATTCTTCTTCATCTTTGAAGAGATGTCAAAAAATGACATTTATTAACACTAAATATAACCTGGTTATAAAACTAGAACGAGGATAAATATTCTCATGCTTTTAATTTCTTTTCTCCTCCATTTCTCTTCCTACATAGCAGTTACTTCACTGAAATCGTATTAAATATATCGCTCACTCCTTTCAAGAACGTCATAAATCTAAAATCGTACATTTTCAGTTGTGCATGTTTTCGGAATGCTCAGAAAATGTACTATATCCCAGCAAAAGAGTCATATTTTTAATTTAATATTTACCCGCCACAGGGCAGAAAGTGTTGTTTTTGCATTTTTAAGAAAAAGTATTGTTTAATTTTTTTTCTTTTACTAAATATTTTTCAAATGGAGAAAAAAACCTTCAGGTTTTACCTTAAAAGATCTCTTAAAAGTGGCTTGAAATTTATTTTTAATACATTGTATTATATTTTTAACTTTAAAAACGTTCTCCTGAAAAATCATTTTTTTTATTTATGACGTTCTTGAAAGGAGTGAGTGATCACACAAAAACTCACCCTCCCAAATACGTGTATGCATGTACTTTTATTGTTTTTTATATGCTTTCATTCATTTTACTTATTTTTCTCTCAGTGTGTTTATTTTCATTTCCGTATTTCAAAACAACTTCATTTTTTTAGCAACATAAACCACTTGAAAACGAATTGAAAATGGAATTGAAATATTGTTAAACAATATTAAATTATATATTTTTATATTGTTAAACAATTAAAAATTTGAAAAAAATATCTTAAAGGTTAGGTCGTCACTAGATCCAGCACTGCAAGAAAATATGAACAAATATATTGTAAAAATAGAGGAACAAAAAAAGCTAAATTGTGTGCATTATGTTATTCAAATTTAATTGAGTCGGATAATAAAGCATTTTGTAACAAATTACTCGACGTTGGACTGAACGAGTGAAATGGCTGGCATTTTAGATACAGCAGTTGCATTTCGCAACTATGAACGAATGCACTTTTTAGCAAAGGGAATTGCAACGCTGCAATTCTCGTAAAGCTTTTAGGGGAGGGATGACTTAACTCCCCGAGCTCATTCTGTTTTACACTAAACTACTTACGGAATCCTCTCATTTTAAAGTGGCTTGCATTTTAAAATGGATTGATAATGTTGCATTAATATCTGAGCACCTGAAAGATAAAAATAAGCAGAGTTTGTATATTCATTTACTTATTATTTTTTGACATCTCATCAAAGATGAAGAAGAATATGGAAGTCTGGGCATTTACGGGGCTTACGACCATCATAGGCTGGTTTGAGTGATCACTTTACACACGTGTAACATTCACCAATTCTACCCATTATTGACAACCACACTACTCAAATTCTTGGAAGTTCTATATATATGAACCAATTTAGAAACCTTGTTCATGAATCACTAAAACTTCACTAGAGACATCTATTGGTGAGATGTAAAGAAGCTTTTTACTTATTTCATTGGAACTTAACTAACTTGCGATCATGTGTGGCAAAACGATGCATGTTAGATGTTTGATTGGTGAAATAACAAAATAATGCTAGGCTGTGATAAGCTTTCAATAAAATACAGAAAGTTGTATTGAGATTGTTTGGACATGTGTATGAACATCTCTCTCCCAGTTTATAATAAGGATATGGCGCATTTTAACTCTATTTGTTCACAGTATGCTAAGGTTGCACAATAAATTAGAAAATAATGAAAATGTTATCATAGACATTTTAAATAATAGCATTGACAAATACAAAAGGTGTATCAGTGAAATCGAATTGAAATAGAGTCATAAATTTTCCACCTTAATCTTGTAGATTACTTTAATTTCGCTTTTAATTTTAACTTCTTTTTTCATTACTTTTATTGTTATTACTCTTTTCTACCACAATTAAATTCGTTCTTTACATATGTATTTACCTTTGTTTTTACTTGTTTCCGTAAGTTATTTGTGTTCTCATCTAATTGATGAAAAACATTTAAACAATTTGTATTGCACTATATTTTATTTCATATATTGCGTTTTTCATTATTTGCGAACAATAAATAAATAAATATGCAACAAATGAATTAGTAAAGAACAGAAAAAATAAACATATAAAGCTAATATAGTTGGAAACAGGAGCACATGAAGACCGAAGAAAACTATGTTTGTATGTACAAATATGTACTAAAAAGCGGTTAGGTTAGGAGTCCGAAAAATAAGCTGGTATGTATGAGGAGATGCACGAATGTGGAACAGGCGAAGAATGGCTGCAATGAAAGATTGACGTAGCGTTCTATTTTCTCTGCCTACATCTGCAAAGAAGTGACGTGATAGTAAGTAAAATTACTAAATGCATAATTGATACATGCATTTTACAAAAAAAAATGTTTTCAAAGAGATACTTGTTGCATCGAATTTCCTTTCAGCATTTTGATGCTTAAATACCATCAAAAATATGTATGGAGGCAATGCTTTCCTAGGATTTAGGAATCAAGATTCAAAACGCGAAATTTACGCAATAATGTATACTGTTTTGAATCATAACAAGACTCGGCAATTGTTCACAATCGCTTATCGAGTTATTCGATAATCACAGCCGACGTCACGTTTCTTACTTGAGTGCTAATCCAGCTTTGGTATGTGTGGATAGGTAAGGGAAAGAGAGGATGTCTGGGGTAGAATGACAGTGTTGCCAATCTGAAAAAAAAATTCTCATTTGAAAATCACCATTCTGCTACTGTTACTCAGGTGACAGAATATTGAGATATTTTTTTCTTTACATTTCATATTTTTGTGTTTCGCAATATGATAAAATTCCTCAGAATGATAAAATTCATCCGCTCCTGATGGTGTATAGGGTACTGCATCATATAAACGCAGTGTTATCTTGATCGTGAACACATGAAGGAAAGGTGATCAGCCCTCCGCTTCAGGTACCAGCCCAGGGTAATACATTGAATATATATATGAGAGTGATAAAATCACACACCAGGGTACTATTAAGTAAATATTATAATGTAAAATAACTAAAATTACTAATATTTGTTTTCATCCTCCCCCCTAGGAATCAAACCCAGGACCTCCAGCACGGTAGCTAAGCACGCTAACCATTACACCACGGAGGCGGACAAATAATTTTTAATTTATTCGAATGTTTTAATTAATTTTTTTAAAAAATAATTACGGAGGATAATATAATTACAAGTTCAAAAATATTATATTGTATCAATACAAAAAAAGATCCTACCAAGTCATGGCCTGTGTGTGGGTATACATTTTATTTACGGCTAGGTTACTAAACGTCCAATTTGAATAATAAGGCGCCCAATTTGGTTTGTTGAAAAAATAATTGTATGTGAAAACCCTGTAACATTGTACGAGTATGAACAGAAAATATAATTTTTAACAAAAAAAACGATAAATGCATTGTAGAGCAGTTGATATTGAAACGTTTATATGATGTATGAATTTTAACAATCTATTTTGTATATTTAAAGCATTGTTAACTTTGTGGCATGGTAATATAACACTCTCCTTTTCAATCATCGCTCGCATTCTCTCTTTCAAAATTTTATTTTTGTATAAAAATCACTTTTATTTCATTCAAACCTTTATCAATGGTGCACAGGGCACTTCATCATATAAACGCAGCGTTATCTTACACATGACGGAAAGGTGAACAGCCCTCCGCTTCAGGTAACAGTCCAGGGTAATATTTAATAAATATTAGAGTGAAAAAATCACTTCTGTTTATTTGACCCTCTCCAGGGAATCGAACCCGGGACCTCCAGAACGGAAGCCGAGTATGCTGACCATTACACAATGGAGGCGGATAGTAAACAAATATCAGACCGTAACAATTTCATTTTAATGACCCGATGATGGAATAATTATTCCGAGCCCGTGGTATTACACAAAGAGAACGATGAATGATAAGGAGAGTGTTTATTTGAACAATTGTTTAAACTTGAATGGATTTAACCTCACAAAACTTGAGTAACATGAATACGTGTAATACAACGTATCATGAATGGGGAAAAAAGTAATAAAATTATGGTAAGGAGAATGAACATAACCTTACGTGAAAATTATATGATAAATATAATAGGCCTATTAAAGGCGGTGAAAATTCCAAGAAGCAAAGCAGAAAATAATAATATTTCATAGTTTCTTTTTCTTTGCATTAATCTTACATATTTTCTTTTAAGTTATCTGAAAAACGTGTTTCCTGAAGGCATTTTTCAACCCCTGTTGCTTAATGTCTTCCAACTTGTAGTCACGCCATTGGCCAACAGAAGTTCAACTCGTACAATCCGATAAAAATATTATAAAAGTAAATCCCGACCGCCAAATTTTTCCTTATTAACCTCAAGGTATGAATTCTTAATATGTTTATAATAAAGAATGGCATGGCGGCTTCAAACTATGGGTGTTTAATGTAGTTTGAAATATTTTTAATGTAAGTATTACTTAGTAAATACCACTATTTCTTCAAATCTACTATAACACGTGTTTCGATGCATTCCGCATCATTTTCAAACACCGTATGTGAAGCTTATTCTAAATTTTAGAATTGGGTCCTTGGGACGTTAAAGGTTGAAGAGGGGGTATGTATGTTTTACCACAAAGTAACTGCCGAATCAATTAATGAAATTATTGAAAAATTTTCATTTCAACTTCTTTGCTAAGTTAAGATATTTTTAAATTTTATATCAACCCTCATCTGCACCCGATAGTGCATAGGGCACTGCATCAAACCCTGTCATAATATAATATTACATAATATAAAATCATGGGTTTCAACCCCTTCCTTGATATGTACAATACATAGAATTTTCATTCATTAAAACCCTTATTTGCACCCCATTGGTGCATAGAGCACTCCATTATATAAATGAAGTGCTATCTTGATTATAAATACAAGAAGGAAAAGTCATCAATCCTCCGCTTCAGGTACCAGTCCAGGGTAATATTTAATAAATATTACAGTAAAAAATCACAAACATTGAATAAATATTAGGAAAAAATCACTTATGCTTATTCGACCCCCCCCTGGGAATCGAACCCAGGACCTCCAGAACGGTAGCCGAGCGTGCTGAACATTACACTACGGAGGCGGAGTTATAATATACGTTCGCATAACTTGATAGATTTCTGCCTTGATAACGTAATACTTGATTATTCGATTTGAATATGTATGAGTTGTATGTCGTTCTGTTTTAATATATTAGTGTTATGTATTGAAATAGGACGACAATTTATCAGAATGACAACAGGTAAACAATTAAGGATAACCAATAAAACGCGTATCTGGAATTGTCCTCATACTTCCAGAGTAGATCCGCTTTCTGATAATGTCCAGGCCTTATAGATTACACGCCTCTAAATATAACATTGATTTTACCATGCCTTTGTTAAATTTGTGCTTTTTATTCATACTTGATATTTCACAACAAATGTCGTTTTTTTATAACAAAACTATCGGTAAGAAAAGAAGAAAAAATCACATAAAAGTACTTAAAAAAATATTTTTTAGACGTTTTAATTTGATTTTTTTCATTGTTTTTATTTACTACTATATATATTGAGTAGCAATAGAATATACCCATTGAGTAGCAATAGAATATCGTTATAAATTAATATATAGTATTATTTAATGTGGTTTAAATATTACAGAATTATTTATAATTTGTAAAATTTATCGCGTAAGAAGAAAATTAAAACACTTAATAATAGTATTTAAAAAATATTTTTTAGACATTCATAAAGATTTTTTTTCATTGTTTTTATTTACTACTATTTATGTATATTGAGTAGCAACAGAATTCACCCATTGAGTAGCAAAAGGATATCGTTTCAAATAAATATATAATATTATTTAGTGTTGTTTAAATATTACATAATTATTTATAATTTGTAAAATATATAGCGTAAGAAGAAAATTAAAACTTCGATACAAATGAGTTGACTATGTTTTTGAATATTATGTGGATTACGAAGAGAATTTGTAATATACGATGTAAACTGTTTTCATGACTTTTTACGAAGGGAGTGTATATATATATATTTATGTATAAATATATATATATATATATATATATATATATATATATATATATATATATATATATATATATATATGTATGTATATATATATATATATATATATATATATATATATATATATATATATATATATATATATATATATATATATATATATATATATATATATATATATATATATATATATATATATATATATATATATATATATATATATATATATAAAGCGTAGGACAGATTGATTCATTGCCCTGTGCACTATTGTGAGGATCGGAAGGATGTTGTGTGTTAAAGATTAGAAAAAGAAGAAGAAGGTCGAGCGGGTACTAGATAGATAAAAATAGATATTTACAAGTCTCTTGAGGAGTGTGAAGGAGTAACGCTAACGTGTTTAATGGAAATGAAAAAACGTGCCTAAAATCCAATTTAATTTCGGTTACAAAGTAAAATGAATTAACGCGCTAGGATATTATGGCAGGAGTGGAGAATAATATTTTCACTGTTACCGCGCAGGCGACGAGACGTGAGGTCTTGTTAAATATGCGAGATAATATTAATTTCTTACTCAATATGGTCCATGCAATATCCCGTTTTAATCAAGGGCGGGGAATCTGGGAAGAAATGGACGTACACGGGGAAGTTTAAAATTCGCGGGCAGATGAGACCCGGGGGATTATTTCATTAAACTCCAGTCTACAAAATTATTCTTTTCTCTCGCGTAATTGGCTTTCCAGCTCTGCCCCTCTCATCTCTCGAATTAAAACTTTGAAACCGACCGTTTAGTTTTTGTTTCTGGCCGGAACAAAAAGTGTAATATGAAATTATTGTCAAAGTCTGGTTAAATTTTTAACTTTTCATGTTTCAACGGAACGCTCGGCTCGTTATACCCTCCACTATCTGGGCGATATGACCAGGTAGGTACCTATTATTACAATGATTAAAGAAAACACTTGTTTTCTACCACTTGAGTTTTATTATAGACTACATGTTTCAGAAGTTAAACTTCCATCATTCAGGTCTGTATAATAAGTTATTATACAGACCTGAATGATGGAAGTTTGACTTCTGAAACATGTAGTCTATAATAAAACTCAAGTGGTAGAAAACAAGTGTTTTCTTTAATCATTGTAACATGTCTTACCACAAAGTTAATGTCGAAACAATAAATAAAATGTCTTGAATTATTCAAACGAACTTGGACAAACGTTTAAACGTTTAGATGCTTTTATTGCACCTGTAAAATATATGTTACTATTCTATTAGACATGAAAATGGATGAAAATTATATTTCAGTAGAAAGTCAGGTTTTATCTGATATTTCAAACGTTACTCAATTAGGTATTCGAGATAACTTTTTTATTAACCTTTAAACTAAAATAATTTTCTGTGATACGAGTTCTAAAAATATTGTTGTTATTTTATTAAGAATATATAAACATAAAAATTATAATCTATAAATGCATAGATTTTATATTATATTTATATTTTTTATTATATTTTTTTCCAATTTCTGTTCCTAAAATATCTGCACAGTGGGTTTTTGTGTTTTTTGTGTGTTCTCCACTTTATGTATGCGTGCGCAGCTTTTATACTGTATTTTTGGGTGATTCCATTAGTTGTTATTAGGGGTTGCTATGCAATGAATAATTTAAAAAAATTATGGAGTGTGTGGAAATTTTTGGTAAAATTATTTTAATATTTTTAATGTTTTCGATTTAAAATAAACCCTGATGATGACAATGTATTGTTGAAACTGGTAGGTTGAATTGTATTAATTAAAAAAAGTGGCGAAAACAATGTTAATTGATTTTATAAAAATATATGTTTATATGTTTTAGAGATGCATTTGTTAGGTTATGCTTGTAAATAACAATGTCAAAAACATTTATTGGAACCTGATTCGGATATCAATTTTTCAATAAAATTTTGTTTCCCGAGAAGCCATACAATTTTATGAAAAATAAAATAAGTTAAAGTTTCAATATCTACCAGCGGCGGCTTCGCTAACCCCTGTATCGAAGGGTACATTTCCGATGTGTTAAATCTAAGGATATTGCATCATCGCATTTGAAACACTCCTATACACATTTTATCTCTATCTGAACGCCGTTCCACGATGGTAATATCCATCAGGCGTTTCTTAGATAGTTTACCTGATGTTTAGATATTTGATTCTCTTCCAGTACAGATTGGATACACCGGAAAGGAAGCATTCTTTGTTTTGTTTATTGCAAGAAAAAGCATTAAGGGAGCTATTGAGTCGGAGCTGTTCATAAAGGGGAGAATAGAATGGAAGATACATATCTCCCAATGTTCGGATTACAGCCTCACTGACGATGCATTAAAAGATAACTCCGAGATCAATTAAAGATAACTCTTTATAGCAGATTATTCTTTATAAAGATTGTTTTATTACTTCATTTTAAACGTCTCGTGGGATTATTTGATAAAACGAATGTGCGCTTTTGCTGAAAATTTTAATCTGTGTGTGGAGAAAGAAATTGTGAAATCTCATTACATAAGCATTTTCCTTCACGGTTTTTTCGATAAGAATCTTTGTAGTTGGATTTTTCGTATCCCTGCCTTTTTAATTAAGAAAAATTACAAAAATATCCATTTGCATAAAAAAATAATCTTTACGAAGAAATGGATATTAATTGTGTCGGGTTGTGGTCCCGTGGTTAGTGTCGCTGAATCTTGAGTCAGCATTTCTCGGTTTGAATCCACTCTACCACAATTTGATACCTTTTTCTAATAATGAGCCGCTTAGGCTTCCAGAAATAGTATGAAATAGAAATATTTATGTAAATAAAAAAATATCACAAATATTTCAATTTATTTAAAAAAAAAACTAACTCACTAACCATCACGACGGTTCCCTACATAAAATAGAACGACTCATAAATCTGTCTTTTCAAACCATTTTCTCCTTTTCCACAATCATGCATCTCTTCATAAAATCTCGTCAATTGATTCGACTCTTGACCTGACCACTTTCAAGTATTTGAAATTGATCATGCCAAGCTTTTCTTTGTTTTTATTACCAACCACATGTGCCTCATAAATTTGTTTTGCTATTCTTTCTTCACTCATTCGATTAATATGCTCAAACCATCTCAACACACGTTTTCACCGTTTTTGAAACTATTCGTGTGAAAAAAACTCAATTGGTGGACTGATACAAATGTTTAATTTAAATTATAAATAATTACAACGTTATCTATTTCTAATAAGCATATAAATGTATGTCAAAATTTTTAAAGTTAATATGGAACAGATATCCAAGTCCTTTCACAAAAGTTTTTATATTTAAAGTATATAAAAATCAATCAAACATAAGTCCTAAGTATCAAACGTATGTGCATAAACTTACATTCGAATTGTCTGAATATTTCATGGTTCGAAATTTCATACGTATATCTTTCGGCTTGGCATATTGGAAAGGAATATGTGTACCTAAATTTTTATTAAAAAAAATAATAACAAAAAATATGCTGCAAAATGATGTACGATAAATTTTTATATGGGGATGTAAGGAATGAATGCAAGGTTTAGATAAGCATTACCGATAAAATTAAGAATGGTGTGTTGAGATGGTTTGGGCAAAGGAATTGAATGAGTGAAGCAAACTATAGTAAAACATATTTGTGAGACAAATGTAGTATGTTATAGAAGCGAAGAAAGACCGAGAAAACTTATATAGTCAAGAATATCAAATACGTAAACGTGGCCAGGTCAAGAGTCGGAATAATAAGCGAATTCGTAAACAAAGATTTGAATATACTAAAAATATCGTAAACGCAATTCTGTCAGTTAAAATAACTATTTATTCAAAACATTTTGAGTATAATCAACTTCATCACAAATCTGGATTATCTCCAAATAGGAGTTGTTTTTTACATAATTTTTGACATCTCAACATAGATGAAGAAGAATATGGAAGTCTGGGCAGATGTCTCTAGTGAACTCGCACAAACTGTGTTACGAGTTTGATCAATATATCTAGAAAAGTCAAGAATTTGAGTAGTGTGGTTGTCAATTACGGATAGAATTGGTAAATGTTACACAAAGTGATCACTTAAACTGGCCTTTGATGGTCGTAAGCCCCGTAAATGCCCAGACTTCCATATTCTTCTTGATCTACGTTAATACATACAAAAAAAACCTGATAATAAATTTACTTTTTTTTATAAATGTTGGTGATTGGTTATGTACTAATATTACTAACATTTTTGTAAAAAAATAAATAAGCAAAAACGGCTAACTACAAAGTAAATGCTTTAAATATTAATAATATTGAGAATATAACAAGTTTAGTTTTCTCTTTCTAAGGTCTCTTTTTCTACAGCAGTGCAGTTACATCGAATCGCATAATTCGATCCGAATGAATGCAACTATCACCTCTTTGGGGGCGCCGATGTCAAATATTGAGTAACGAATTTTCATCCCTCAATAACATTACAACGGAATTCAATGCACTCCGAATGTACAGAATAAAATAAAACGCTTGTGAAGGCAATTTATGTTTTCACACCCCAGCGCAGAGCGGAATAAGCGCAGCCTCCCAGGGCGCAAAATTCCGTTTTGAATTTCGAATTCATTCGGCGAAAGCGAACGATTTTTCAGGACGCTGAAAATTTTTCAGGGCAACGTGTTCGGATACATACATATTTATTTTATATATCAGAACGGAAAAGTACGCACGTAAATACAGTCGTAAATGCAGTACAGTGTAGATACAGTACGTAGTATCGGGTTGTGGTCCCGTGGTTAGTGTCGCGGACTCTTGAGTCAGAGTTTCTCGGTTCGAACCCACTCTACCACAATTTGATACCTATTTATAATATAGAGCCACTTGACTCACAGAAATAGTATGAAATAGAAGTATTTTTTAAATAATAAAAATACAGTTATTTATATTTTTCATTAAAAAAAAAATTCTAACATCATACAAGTTTTATACCTTGGCTTTCTTATAAAATATTATAACTAACTAACTATCCATTCGCTTTCGTAGTGTAATAGTCAGCACGCTTGTCTACTGTACTGAATGGCCCAGATTCAATTTCCAGGGAGGGAGGGGGTCAAATAAATATTCATTATTACCCTGGACTGGTACCTGAAGCAGAGGGCTGACACCTTACCTTCATGTGCTAACGATCAAGATAACACTACGTTTGAAGATGAAAAAGAAGTATCAATCGCGCTGCTTCCCGCTGAGGTAAGTAAAGAGAATAGAACGCCACAAAACAGTGTTTTAGTAATCATTCTTTGCTTTTTCTACATTCATCTTTCTCCTCTTAAATACCTGTCTATTTATTCGGACTCTGAGGTGACCGTTTTGAAATGTTTGACATACTTGATCATGCGAAATTTTATTCAGTCTTCTTCTACTGCTATTTTCAAATAAATTTGCCTACTACGGATTTTCTAATGTTGATGAGGATTTCTGTAGTTTATTGAAACTAGACGTGTTTACATTAACAAACTCAAAAGGGGTTTTATACCTTTGTTTTATTTTGATACTAAAATGATTGTTTAATTCCACAAAATTAATGCTTTATCAATAAATAATATGTTTGCTAAATAAAATCATTGACGTGTTTTTCCTAACAAATGATGTATAAGGCACTTTATTCCATGGATGTATTTTGATAATTATAGACAATTTCATTAAAGCAAGGTGTTATGTTTTGCGCTTCATTTGGCAGCCCTGTTTACCATATGAAATAAATACTAGCAGATGACTTGTATCATATAACATATGCAAGGTTGACCCTTAGAATCAATTTATTGATCGATTCTTTATTTTTTGAGTTCCATGTGTTGGTTATAAACGTTTTAAATACCAAAGGTGGTTTTAATTATTTTTTTTAAAATCATTTTTTAGGTTTCAAACATTTTTAGGTTCAATTGAACATGATTTAAACTGCCTTTATAACTACAAATTAGATGTCAAATTTCTTTAACGTTTTTTGCAAATACTTTTTGGCACATTTTACAAACTCTATAAAATAAAACAACTTTGTTTTACCCACTTTTTATTGGTACACTTTTTCCAACCGGTTTCGACAAGAACCTTGTCATCATCAGGGTTTATGGACTGAGTATTAAATGTTAACTATGAGTATTTCAATGTTTTAGAATTAGTACATAAACCCTGATGATGACAAGGTTCTTGTCGAAACCGGTTGGAAAAAGTGTACCAATAAAAAGTAGTTAAAACTAAGTTGTTTTATTTTATAAAGTTTAGATGTCAAATATTTAATTACGATTTTTGTTGTAATTATTTGGACAGTGTAAAGTGATACAATCACAAATGTAAAAAGGTTAATAAACTTTGATTTACAGTGTAATACATATTTTTGTACGTGTGTTTAACTAGTTCTGAAATAAGTTCAAGTTAAGTACAGTCATAGCAAGCTTGGCAGAGCTCTAAACCAACTTTCAATATTAATTGGCGTTTATCACACTCAGTGCGGATTAAAGAAAATTGAAAAAGTTTTTAAAGAGAACGTGGTTTATCTACTATGTAGAAAGCTCTGAAAAGTTTCTCATTAGTTGTAAGTGGGTTTTGAAAATTTAACGACCGCGTGTGCTTGTTTTCTTTTATCCGAGCCTGAAACAGAAACTTTCTTCGGGAATACATTAATGATATAAAATTTCTTCAAGTTTCCATTCATTCCATTTCTCAAGTGATACGACCAAAGCCACTGGACGACAAATAAAATTTCTTCTGATTTTTTCTTCAATAATTGATTCGGCAGTCAATTGTTTGTGGTACCTTTTATCCATTTTAATTAAGTTTCACTTGGTAAATACCACTATTTCTAAAATCTATTGTACCATGTATTTCGATTCATTAAGCAAAATGATGCTTGACAATGATCAAACACCATTAAAGTGGTATTTACCAAGTAAATGAAAATGTTTATTTTAAAATGAAAATTCTTTGATTTTCATAGAACTTCTATACGCGTATAGGATTACACAATTATTTTTGTAAACTTAGTATGAAATAATTCGCACTAAAAAAAACAACACTTACTCACATACTAAGTTCAAGTAACATACATCAACGCCTTAATATTATCATATTTTGGTAAAAGTTGTATTTTCACGTCACTAGGGCAATGTTCTAAAATTGAAACTAAGCTTTACATTCTGTATTTGAAAATGATACGGAATTCATCAAAACAAGAATCACAATAGATTTTAAGAAAAAGTTAATATTAAAGTCAAAATATTTAAATATTTAAACAGTAAAATTTTAACTAACGGAGAAAAATTATTTCAATATTTAAGAAGTAAAATGATATTTCTTTACGTACAAATTATTTGATGAAACTTATATAATATATATTTGGTAATAAGCCTAGGCAATGAAAATATGTATGTATGTAATTTGAACTTCACTTGATAAATACCATCTTTTCTTTAAAACTATTGTGATTATTTCGACGCATTTCGACGCATTCCACATCATAATCAAATACCGTATGTGAAGCTTAATCTTAATTTTAGAAATGCTTCAGTCGTTGAAAAATATATATTTTCAAGTCAAAATATTTAGAAAGTAAAATTTCAATCAAGATTTTATTTTTCAGTAATAACTAACTAACCAACTAACCATCACGCCATTTTCCTGCAGGGGTAGAAAGATAGAATTGAACGCCACACCACTCTGTCTTTACAAACATTCTTCGCCTCTTTCACACACATGCATCTCCTCATACGTACCCGAAAATTATTTCAACTCCTGATCTGACCGCTTTCAAGTATTTGATATACAAGTTTTTCTCGCTCTTCCTCTGCTTCCTTTTACAACGACATTTGCCAAATAAATCTCGAAATTTAAGTAGTAAAATGTATGAAAATGTCATAGATGTGACCCCAGTTTGCGGACTGCAGATTTATCTATGACTGGACCTAATCTAAGCTAGAATGGTCGCTACGTTTGTGATTCCGTCCTCGTTTTGCGCGACCATAAATTTGTATCGAGTCCTTTGCCTTAGAAAACGCGGGCGTGGAAATATTTTATTAGAGATCCTGCGCAGGTGAAGTAGAACGGGTACGCCCGATGAATAAAGTTGAGAGCAGTTTGTACGGCTTTCTCGACACAGTATTACGTGACACAATATTGAGCGGCATGGGGCGGACATTCCGGAATGCATATTTCTCCACATTACGGAACTGTGTTTCAGGACCACTCCGACAGGAATAAAATAGGAAATATTCAATAAGAAAGAGACGTTTTTACTAACATACAGTCTGTTTACACTCCGTTTAGTGAGTTGCTTGCTGTCTTTACTTCATATTAAATATCGTTTAATATCCTTCTCCTTCCTGCAAAATATTTTTTTATACTAATTTTATTATTTTATATTAAGTTATTTTAACATAAATGTGGGACTGTTTAATTGGATTTATTTTTATTAATGTAACTATTTTTGCTAACGTCATGTAATGTTTATTATTGTTAATGTAACTATTGTTTATTTTATACTTTTTTAAATTTAAAGCTGAACATTTCCCAAACAAAAAAATAAAATAAAATAAATTTATTGAAACAATTTAATTTCATTAATTGATTCGGTAGTCAATTTGTGGTAAAATCGATGCATTTTTTATTTAAGTTTTACTAAGTAAATACCACTATTTAAAAAAATCTATTATGACACTGTTTCAATGCATTCCGCATCATTTCCGATACCTTCTGCATCATTTTCAATGCATTTCGCATAATTTTAAAACACTACATCATTTCCACATACGGTGTTTGAAAATGATGTGGAATGCATCAAATCACGTGTCACAATAGATTTTAAGAAATAGTGGATTTTAGCAAGTAAAACTTAAATTAAAAGTGTGTGTATTTTACGTTTAAGAGTCACGGATAGTATTTTTATTAAATATCTGCTTGTTTCAAAGAAGAAGTTACTTAAACTGGTTTTGGGATTCGATCATTTAATGCTTATCACGCAAATCAGTGCATAAAATTTGGTTGCGTGTTGTGTATTTATAGGTCGTGATATATTTGACAATTTGACGTCAAAAACATAAGTTTTAATGAAATATGAACGAATATTGGAAAAATGTAACAAAATCCATCCCAATTGGGTAGCTGAAAAAGTGGCAGTTACCAACTTTAGTATATATTATACAATATATCAGGCCTGGCCAACCCAAATTGCATCCCGAGTCGTGTCGATGATATGAAATTTCCCCAGGGGTCACATACAGATATTACAAAAAAAATA
The DNA here is from genome assembly GCF_059751285.1 of Brachycentrus maculatus. Classification (NCBI taxonomy): domain Eukaryota; kingdom Metazoa; phylum Arthropoda; class Insecta; order Trichoptera; family Brachycentridae; genus Brachycentrus; species Brachycentrus maculatus. The sequence goes on from NW_028280916.1 coordinate 395,873, forward strand.
TAACAACGAATTTCACACTTACTACTTTTTGACATCTCATCAAAGATGAAAAAGAATATGGAAGTCTGGGCATTTACGGGGCTGACGACCGTCATAGGCTGGTTTAAGTGATCATTTTACACATGCGTAACATTTACCAACTCTACCCATTATTGACAACCACACTACTCAAATTCTTGGAAGTTCTATATATATGAACCAATTTAGAAAACTTGTTCTTGAATCACTAGAACTTCACTAGAGACATCTATTGGTGAGATGTAAAGAAACTTTTTACTAAGCAGAAACTCTCATATTAGTATGTGAGGTCCGGATTCTGGATTATAATCACACACATGAGAAACTCCAGAAAATACCATTTTCATTTTTATTATTTAAGCTTATAATTTGATCAGATAATTTATTTACAACTTTTTGAGAATATGAAAATAACTCCTGTAATTGGAGATAATCCAGATTTTGTTAACAAGTATTTGGACACACTCAAAATGCTGTAAATTTCATACTTATTTATTATTTGTAATTATTGTAAATAATTCGAATGCAGATGTAATCAGAAAGTACAATCAAGGTAGTTGTGAAGAAAAAAACATTACTAAGACCAGATGTGAGAAGAAAACATATTGAACCGCTAAAAATTATATTTGTAAATAATAATATAAAACCCTTATCCGCACCCAAATGGTGCATAGGGCACTGTCATATAAACGCAGTGTTATCTTGATCGTTTATACATGAAGGAAAGGTGATCAGCCCTCCGCTTCAGGTACCAGTCCATGGTAATTTTGAATAAATATTACAGTGAAAAAAATCACTAATATTTATTTTACCCCCCTTGGGAATCGAACCCGGAACCTCCAGAACGGTAGCCGAGCGTGCTGACCATTACACAACGGAGGCGGACATATTTGTATAGTAATAATAAACACATTGAAAAATTTTAACGATCAAAATTATAAATAAGGACACATAAAGCAAACAATATTAACAATTTTATTTTAATTAAAACCAATTTATCAGACCACTCAGTGCGAAATTTGAGTTTCTTTTCGCTTACTTAATTTTTCTAAATCTATTTCAATAGTTGAAGTTGCACATCTTAACTGGTTTTCCAGATTTTTTATTTACTTAAATTGGCGACGCTGAAGAGCGTGCGAACGGATAAAGTTCACTGTTTTTATAACGACATGCATGACTTGCTTAATAGATAATAGTTGAAGGCATAAGTTTTGTTGATCTATTAAACCGTGAATCACAAATATATCACTGGTTTAAACATATATTCTTCAAACAAGACCGCGGACCGCGGGTTGGTCACCCTTGTAATATATGAATAGAAAAACAAACTAACTAACTGGTATGTGGGTATATTGGTGATACAGTTTTGACAACATCATAGCTGTAATTGTGCGTATACCCGCATAGTCTGGCAAGTTCTTTCTAGATTTGTCTATTCTAGAAACCAGTCAGTTACTTAGAGCTATCTAGTACGATAACATACATTTAGGATAAACTAAAGTCAACTACCGTTCTGGAGGTCCCGGGTTCGATTCCCAAGGGGGGTAAAATAAATATAAGTGATTTTTTCACTGTGATATTTATTCAATATTACCATGGACTGGTACCTGAAGCGGGGGGCTGATCACCCTTCCTTCATGTGTAAACGATCAAGATAACACTGCGTTTATATGACACAGCGCCCTATGCACCATTGGGGTGCGGATAAGGGTTTTATTATTATTATTATTATTAAAGTCAACTAAGGTAACATATATTTAGGATAAACTAAAGTCAACTGTCTGCCTCCGTAGTGTAATAGTCAGCACGCTCGGCTACCGTTCTGTAGGTCCCGGGTTCGATTCCCAGGGGGGTTCAAATAAATATAAGTGATTTTCCACTGTAATATTTATTCAATATTACCCTGGACTGGTACCTGAAGCGGAGGGCTGATCACCTTTCCTTCATGTGTAAAAAAAAACGATCAAGATAATACTGCGTTATATGACGCAGTGCCCTATGCACCATTTGGGTGCGGATAAGGGTTTTATTATTATTAAAGTCAAAGAACCGGATCTCTTTTACTGATCATCTTTCACAACTTTACCACTAACCATCACACTGCTTTCCGTAGGGGTATGCAGAGATAATAGAACGCCACAACAATCTGTCTTTGGATTTTTTTTTGCTTCTTCCATATTAATTCTTTTCATACATACCCGTGTAACATTCACCAACTATACCCATGATTGATAACCACACTTTTAGTGTACTGTAGTAAAGAATGTATTAAGTGTGTATAATTATAAATTGACCAAGCATATGACTGGTCGTCAGCACTGTCAATGACTTCCATATTCTTCTTCATTTATGTTAAAATGTCAAAAAAATGTTTGAAATAAGTCCTAAGTGTAGATAATCCTGATTTGTAAACAAGTATTTGGACACACTCAAAATGTTAAAAGATCATTTTGCGTAAGAGGAATCTCGGAAACTTTCAACCTTTTATTCAAATGTCATAATAAAGAATTACAGTATCGGACAGATTAATTGAAACAAAACTTTTTTGTTGTATTTGCGAAAGAGGTATTGTAAAATCTTTTGTTTATTAGTTATATTACAAATTAATATTTAAAATGATCTCATTTGGGCTCTATTAAAGATTTTACAATTTTTGGCATCTATGGCTTTGGCACGTGGATGTCATTTTTTCGTCTCGAAACCATACCTGAATTATGGACAAAATGAGTTTTTCCACCGTAGTGCAATTAATTTTGAAGAGCCGATTGTTAGAGATTGCCGATAGATTTTCAATTAGGTTTATGTCTGGCAAAATTCTTGATCAGTCCAACACAGTTCATTATTTTTGTGTGAATTTTTTTTTTTGGATTTGTGGCAGGGGCTAAAATAAATTATATAAAATAAAATAAAACCCTTATCCGCACCCCAATGGTGAATAGGGCACTGCTTCATATAAACGCAGTGTTATCTCGATCGTTTACACATGAAGGAAAGGTGATCAGCCCTCCAATTCAGGTACCAGTCCACTGTAATATTGAATAAATATTAGAGTGAAAAAATCACTTATATTTATTAAACCCCCCTGGGAATCAAACCCGGGACCTCTAGAACGGTAGCCGAGCATGCTGATCTAATGGTCACTACACTACGGAGGCGGACAAAAAATTAAATGAATTTATTTTAGTTAAATTAAATCCTGGTGAAATATTCCATTACCATTTGACCTTCTTTTTTGTATCTCTGGTAGTTTCCTTTCCAGTAGAATCGGGTAATAATTCTCGCTATTCATCATCTCAGTCACTCAGTAACAAAGAAGCAGCCCTGGTCCATAATACGAGGGACACCCCCAAAACATATTTTTAGAGGGTGTTGAAAATACGCACAAAAAAAATTGTTTCAATTAATCTGTTCGATACTGTAGGTAGTTAGGGCGTGAATAATACATCACGTAAATAAAGCCAGATTTCAAATACACACTCGTACGTAAGTTGGCAAACAAATGTTCTTATTTAATCAAGGCGGCACGCAAATGTCTACGGCAAAGTAACCTTGTAATTTAAACATTCAAATACTCGAACGCATTTCAAGGTAGGCACTAAGCGCTTTCATACTTGCGAAACGTTTCGCTTTACTTAAGCTTATTTTTCATGAGTTAATTTCCCCTAGGAAAATACAAAACGGTAAACGTTAAACGATTTGTCTCGGAATAAAATTTGAAGCGATTTTTAGTATACTGATTGATTTCTTTGTATACTTTAGGAATTCATTGCCGCTTTATACCTTCGATAGAGAGAGAGAGAGAGGTGAAAAAAATCACAGAGAACACGGCTGTACAATATTGAGCAAATGGCGGATATTTTTCTTGCCGGCTGTTGAAGATTAAAAATAAGTTGTAGGCAGTAATCAATCTTTGTTTTTCTTCCGCAGTTCTCCTGTTTTTATCATGGCTCACTCGTATTTATGTATTTTTATTTACACAGTGTTAAAAAGGAAAAAAGCGCCACGGTGTGATTTATTGCTCGCGTATATAAGTGAAGATATTTGCAAATAAAAATGTGAGAATGTATAATGGGCATTATTTTGCACATTTTTCATAAACTTGTTTTGGAAATTTAACATTTGTGTTTTTGGCTGCAAAATATTTACATAATATAATTTTTTGTATTCATTTTAGAAACCATTAAGTAGAATACTATGAACTTAAATATAGAACTTTTATAAATAACTATAAACTTATGTTATTAATTAAAGTTTCACTAGTATATATTCATAATTTTTTCTCTCATTTTTGTATGTATATTAGGTTAAAAAGGGTAAAAACAACAAAAAATGTACGAAAAAAGAACTCCACCGACAAATCACACAAGGTGGCTTGGTGGGTCTCTGCAAAAAAAAATTCAAATATGTTTAAAATTGTTCTTTAAATAAATGTATACAATTAATGTTAATAAAAAAAAAACCTAGTCAATACCACTATTTCTTAAAATCTACTGTGACGCGTGCTTCGATGCCTTATCATTTTCAAACACCGTATCCGTATAAACGGTGTTTGAAAATGATGCATCGAAACACGTGTCACAGTAGATTTTAAGAAATAGTGGTATTAACTAAGTAAAACATTAATGAAAAATGGAAAGGTTTTACCACAAAGTGACTGCCGAATCAATTAATGAAATTTTAGACTTATAGTGGACATTTGGTAATATTACTAATTGTTGAATATGTAAGGACATTTTTCAGTATTTAATAAACATTTTTCTTGTATTTGGTTAAATTACCTAATTTCAAATATCAGTAAAACATATGAAAGAGTATATTATTTATTTTCCTCCTGAGACTTGTAAACAACTAACATAAGTTTTTACAACTTACATAAGCCTGTAGAAGTATAGATATATAATTCTAAGTGCCTGAGCTATCATTATCTTATCTTTTTTCTTTATTATATTTTACTATATTATCTTTTTTCCCAGATATATCCATATTTTTTTCTTCTAATTTGCAGTAACATTTTTATCTTTCAGTTGTTTTAATTAAGCGATATATTTAAGAATCCATCATATGATTATTGATCTAGGAAACACTTGTTTTTGCACCACTTGAGTTTATTTATTTGTGACTACTAGTTTCGGAAGCTAAACTTCCATCTTCAGGTCAGACCTGAAAGTAAATGTCGAAACAATAAATAAAATTTACAACATTTTGAGTGTGTCCAAATACTTGTTCACAAAACCTGGATGACGGTCGTCAGCCCCGTAAATGCCCAGACTTCCATATTCTTCTTCATCTTTGATGACATGTCAAAAAATAACAAATAAAATGATTATTGATCAAGATTACACCGCGTCGATCAGTCGTATTACCTTCTGGACCATTTGCGTCAGCATGGCTTGGGCCAAATAAAAAGGGTATTTTTTTATTTCTTCAATACATCTTTTTAAAGCTTCCTTTACAGAATATTCGTATATTGGGTGTCTACATTACTAAAAAGTTATATTTCTCAACCAACAAAAAAGACTAGTGATACTAGTCAATGTTTGTACCTTATAAAGTGGTTTGAAGTAATACAGATAATATTTGTACATATTTTATGGACACGATTAAAAATTACATAATACAAAAATAAATCCATAAATTGCAGTATGAATGATCAAATAACAACTTAAAAAAAATATAAACTAAATTATACAAACTGAAAAACATAAAATAAAAATAAAAAGTTTGTTTAAATTTTTTAAAATAAACTGTTTTATTGTTAGTCTATAAAGCCAAATTATAGATAAAGCAGGTAAAAACATCAAAGTATATTTCTTCAATATTTTTATGTTTTCAGAAAAGTATGTGGAAAAAATAAAATATATGGTTTCCCAAGGTTTACAGAGGATGACAAAAAAAAAACTTTTGAAGGTTGTCGTCATACGCTTTTTTCAGTATTCAAGTACCTTTTTTTTTGACAAAACCATTTTCACGAAAAAGTCGTTAATGAAAAAAATAGGCTTTTTATTGAAACGTGTGTTTAAATGAGTATTTATTTGATGTTTATCGTGCAACGATTTTGAGGTGTTATTAAATCTGAAAAACGATAAATTATTTAGAAGTTAGCTCCGAAATGAAAATAAGGGTGTGAAACAAGGCGGCTAAGATATTTAAAACTTCTCGGCGAGTTGATTTATGTAATGCCAACTGAGCAAAAAGTACACGAACCTGTTTATAAGAGTGCGAGACCATTAAAAGAATTCTAAATTTTGAGATAAGGTTAGAAAAGGGTGATTCCACCCCTCGCAATAAAATAAATCAAAGTGAGGCACCCTTTAAAGGCTTCACCCATTAGTGCGATGTTAGGTGGCGATTTGTTCCATTTTTCCGCCGAATGACCGGTCCGAGTCGTAAGCAAGACCCGAAAATAAAATTAGGTTTAAGGGGATTACCGTCAGGTTTGGGAATTTCATATTATCAGTCCGGCCGTCAGTTTGGAGTGTGTTTGACAAAGAAGACGCAATTTAAAATCAATTTATGGCACGTGAATTTAATGGCGAAGGGTTGTCTGGGTTTTCTGAAATTTTACAAGTGTTATGAAATTTCCTTCCTGAAAAGCTTTCATTTAGATTTAAATACAATGGAATCTTATTGAAATAAAGTAATTTTAATTTCAACGAATGAATTATAAAATGAAATAATGATGTAAATTTTCATGGCCTCTTTTCTTTCGCTTTCTTTCTCTCTTTCTCTCTCTCTCTGTCTCTCTCTCTCTCTCTCTCTCTCTATATATATATATATATATATATATATATATATATATATATATATATATATATATATATATATATATATATATATATATATATATATATATATATATATATATATATATATATATATATATATATATATATATATATATATATATATATATATATATATATATATATATATATATATATATATATATATATATATATATATATATATATATATATATATATATATATATATATATATATATATATATATATATATATATATATATATATATATATATATAATTTATATTTTTTTATATTATAAATTATACATAATAAATTATACATGTATTATATATTGGATGCAAGTGTGTTTAAATCCTTAAATAAGCACGCACTTTTTAAGTTATAAAAACAGTGTCAATATTTTATCTTAATAACAAGTATAAATAAATATTTTTTTAAAAAACCGGTAATTTAATTTGGAAAATGTCACGAGATTTCATAAGGTATTATTGTGTGTTTTTAAATGTATGGTATTTTTTCGCAACAAATTGCATGATATTTTTCCCAACATTCCCTGGCATGATATATTTTTAACGTGGGAGAGTTTATCGAAAACAGTTATATTTGTGGGTGTGTAAAACAGTGTATTAAATAAAAATAAGTGAAAAATAAAATAAAGTACATTTTTTCAATGGAAGAAGATGGATGTCTAAGCATTAGAGACTTACTTTCATCATTTTATACACTTATGTAACGTTCATCATTCTGCCTATTTTATTTAACATACTGCATAAATTTTTGTATTTATATATTTTTTTAATTTTTAATTTTGATAGATTTGGAATTTGGGCTGACGTTGGCGTCTTCAGTTGAGGATTTGTGACGTATATAGCTTACTCTAATTGAACGTTATAGACCAGTATAAAGTGATCACTTAACCCAGCCAAATGCCACGTCGTAAGTCCTGAGATACTCAAATTGCTTTTCGTATAACAACGATAGATGCTTCATTTCAAGTTGAAATACCTGTATTAAAAATGTATTGATATATAATTCAGTATAAATAATCAAATGTGTGATAGAATAAGCACCCTTAAGAAAGTAATTTACAAAAATAGTGTTATACAAGTCATACAAAATTATTGTTATCATTATATATAGGATAATGTAAGATTTGTCCGCCTCCGTAGTGCAATGGTCAGCACGCTCGGCTACCGTTCTGGAGGTCCCGGGTTCGATTCCCAAGGGGGGTAAAATAAATATAAGTGATTTTTTCACTGTCATATTTATTCAATATTACCCTGGACTGGTACCTGAAGCGGAGGGCATATCACATTTCCTTCATGTGTAAACGATCAAGATAACACTGCGTTTATATGACGCAGTGCCCTTTGCACCATTGGGGTGCGGATAAGGGTTTTATTATAATGTAAGATATATTCTGTTTTTCATTGTTCAAATGATGATTTCTCAATAACGCGATAAGTTTATGCTTGATATATGTTTATCGAGTATTTTTTTACTATTATTTTGTATTATAAAATAACAACTTTGTAATTTTTTCCAAATGAATTTTATTTGACCAGCGACCGGGTTTCGTCGTAATCGACATTATAGACTAGGACCAGTCTGATGATGTGGAAAAAATTACTTAGTTGTTATTTTATTGCATAAAATGCAGTTCCACCAAGAAATGTCATTACAAAACTTAAATATTTTTTTGTATTTTGTATTTATATAATAAAGAAAAAAATATAAAAGTAATATATATTTAAAAGCAACGTTTATAGAACTGAGACATTTTTTTCGTTTAGTCTAGGCCTTCAGGATATTTGTGAAGGAATAAAAATAATGATAAAATAGATAGATGCTTCGTCTTAACATTGAGACACCTACAATATAAATAGACAAATCATTCATAATGTCAGTAATCTACTTTTTGATATGAATAAATAATGAGAAATGACCAAAAATGATTTATAATGGGCATGCTCAAATATGAGGAAAAGTGGATAGCATTCGGTGAACGCAGGAACAGATTTTACCACAAATTTGGGAACCAGTTTCAAGGCGGTGAAACCATTCTAATACCGCAGGATTTGGATAAAACTTCCCCAGAATATATAAATCAGCCTTTTACGTCAGCCAGGCCTATGAAGGATTTCGTGCCGTGCAGAGAGCACAGGAAAATACAGAAAGGATGTGAATTAGTGAATACGAGGACATTAGACATGTTTTGATACACACATGATTGCTTTATTTAAACACCTTAAGTCTAGATGTATGTAACTAACTAACGAGCCGTAAACCATCTAAACACACCTTTTGTAATTTTATCGATAATGCTTATTGAGATATTTCCTTGGATTCTTTCCTTATCACCATTTCATCATCTATCATACAACGTTAGAAAGGAATGTAAGGCTGAACTAGGGATAATTGAATAGATTCAGGAAAGTTCTTAAAGCTGGTATGGCCATGTGGAGAGAATGGATAGCGAGAGAATGAAAAAGAAAGTTTGTTTAGAGAATATGAATGGGAGAACAGAATAAGGACGAAATAACGGAGGACGGACGGAGGAATAAAATCTGGCGGTGTCAAAAGTTTGAGTAATCGGAGGGCATGAATGACAACATGTATGAACGTGAAGGAAGCTAAGGGAAAGAAGAATGTGGCATTCTATCCCCTCTGCCTACCCCTGCAGAGAAACGGCGGTAATAACAGTATTAGTAGTAAAAGTTATTTTTTGATTCGTCATTAACTTTGTGGAATGACATGTTGATTATTTAAAAAAAAAAACTTCAATATACCATTTTAATGAGTTTTATTTATATATACGACTAGTTTCGAAAACTTACAGATATTTTCATCTTCTGGTAAATATTAAAACTAACGAACAAAAAATATATTGAGGGGTGTATATAGGCTAAGAAATATAGGGAAAGGGGGGGGGAGGGGTTAAGGAACAAGATTTTTTTGTAAAAGGAAACATTAATAATAACGGTAACGTATTTAAAACTAGTCGTATGTATAAATAAAACTCATAAAAGTGGTATATTCAAGTGTTTAATTAAAAAAAATAGCAATAGTCGTTAATTTTTTTGTTCTTAGTTAATATCATTTTATAAGTAGAATTTTAATATTTGTATTTTAATATGCAGTAGTATGTAGTTATTACATGTTTTAGTTCTTAGTTGATTATATTTTAGTAGTAGTTGTCCCACATTTTTAATCTTAGGTTTAAAATGAAGCATTGATATAAACATTGATAAACATTAAAAACACCATGTAATTTAGTCCTACATACCGGTGATGGGATGAGCGGAGTGAAGTGCTTTCTGGAGAACAATTAACGAAGAAAAATTAAACGTTCAAATAACAAACACTTTAATTGCCTGTCTCGAAACGGCGGTAGAAGACAAAATGTGGGCCTTTTTAGGTAAAAGTTAAGCCCAATTATTCACGAAACCTCCGCGATGTCGCGTGTCTCTTAGTTTGATAACCATTTTAAGGAACAACTTGAATAATTGACTTCATTATAAATACGAGCCGGTTAAAATGATTCGTACAATGAATTAGAATAGGGACCTAAATTGTTCAGATATATTCGAAAAATTCATGCGTTATTTTGTTTACATATTATCTTTGTATTATACATATGTAAGTGTCACACACTTATTAATAAAAATGCCGACAGTTTGCATGACCGGAAATGTGCGACAAGCTCGACCTCCATCTTTGAAGGCAGGTGTTTTATTAGAACGGAATTCTGCCTTACCGCGTCGCTAGCTTGTCAAGAAATTTTTTCCTTTAATAGTACTTAAACAAGAGATTTCTGACATTGTAATATTCAATAATTTAAAATTGTAAAAGCGAATAGAAATTATAATCATGAGAACAAAGGAATAAAAAAAAAACAAACTTTCTAGTTCAAACAAATGATTTTATAATACAACTATGTGTTTCGTCAGTTACTTTGTGGTAATAATAATAAATAAAACCTTTCCATTTTTTATTTAAATTTTACTTTGTGAAAACTTATATTATCTATCACCGTATGTGAAGCGAAGTTTAAATTTTAGAGTAGTGTCCTTGGGACATTGAAGGATGAAGTAGGAATATAAGTAATTTTTTATCAGTTCGAATATGGATACAATAGGGGAGAGATTTTTGATTTTCAAACGCGTTTGATGATGATGTAGAATACACCAAAAGACGTGTCATAATATGTTTTTGTAATTTAACGGTAATAACCAATTATTATTATAATTCACTTCACTTCAAACCCCTTATCCACACCCCAATGGTGCAAAGGGCACTGTATCATATAAACGCAGTGTTATCTTGATCGTTGACTCATGAAGGAAAGGTGATAAGCCCTCCGCTACAGGTACCAGTCCAGGGTAATATTGAATAAATATTAGAGTAAAAAAATCACTTATGTTTATTCCTCCTCCTTAGTGTAATGGTCAACACGCTCGGCTGCCGTTTCGGAGGTCCCGGGCTTGATTCCCAGGGGGGGTCAATTATTACAATTAAAAATCAAATATGTCAAGTGTTTTGTTAAATATTTTTTATTATTATAAAACAGTTAAAAGTCAATGTTCCTATAGTGAAATAAGGAAATAATGCATGGCTGAGTTTTTTTTATCGATTAAATAAAAAAAGGTGTGTTGAGATTGTTTTGCCAAGAACGAAGGAGGCGAGGGAAAAACTGTAAAACAAATCTGCGAGTAAATGTGCTGGAAAAAAAGTCAAGGAAAATTTGGTATGAATAATTAAACCAAATGACAAAAAGATCAAATGCTTGAAAGAGAATAGGGCAGGCGGTGGAATAATTTATCGGGTAAGTATGAAGACATGTAAGGATATGGAAGAGGTAAATAATCTTTGTAATCATACAAAGGTGTGGCTTTCTATCCCCTCTTCTTACCCTTACGAATGTGGCCTGATTTATTTTATTATTTCTTGAATGTTTTTCGCAGATACTTTGTGGCACATTTTATAAACTTTATAAAATAAAACAACTTTGTTTTAACCAATCTTTTATTATAAGTACACTTTAACCTACCGGTTTCGACAAAAACCTTGTCATCATCAGAGTTTATTAAATTCTAAAACATTAAAAACATAAAGATACTCATAGTTAATTACATTCCCTTACCAGGTATACGGAGTGTGTGGAAGTTTTTGGTAAGGGAATGTAATGAATAATGATTAAAGACAGCACTTGTTTTATACCACTTGAGTATAAAACAAACAAGTGGTATAAAACAAGTGTTTTCTTTAATAATTGTAACATGTCTTATCACAATGTTAATGCCGAATCAATAAATAAAAATGTAATTAACTATGAGTATTTTAATGTTTTAGAATTTAATAAACCCTGATGATGACAACGTTCTTGTCGAAACCGGTAGGTTAAAGTGTACTAATAATAAAAAAGTGGTTAAGACAAAGTTGTTTAATTTTATAAAGTTTTCATTATTATTTTACGAAATGAAAAATAAATTATGTGCGAATTTGAAAAGATTGATTAGTTTAGCAAACCTTATTTCATTTTACACAATTCCATTAATGGTCTGCTAACATACGAGTAAACAAGGTGTTAAACCACGAAACATTCATCATTTTGAGAAATTATCTGTGTTTTCAAATATGCAACACTGTTGTGTTTCAGAACTCCCTTGGTAGATACAAAGTATCCTAATCTGTTCTCGAGCGCATACATATGCACCGAGAAGCTGACGTTATAATGTATGCATTTAGGTCCATGTTAACATTACATTTGATTAATTAAGTTCCTGATTTTGTATTGAGTAAAATGTACAATATTTTAAATTTACTCGTAAAGATTGTTGAAAAAATTATAATGGATTATTTGTAAAATATGAATAAACAAAGCAGCTCTTACAAAAATTGTGATAAAATTTAAAATCAAATTTACAAGATTTCATCAATGCCAATGAAAAATCTTGATTGATATAAAGTATTGAATGCATTGCATCTATTGTATTGTATATCTATTGTATCTAGTGATCAACCCCATTTACGTATTTTTTACTATGAAAATTCACAATTTTTTTAAGATGAAAAAACAGAATGCGTTATTAATCCTTGTATAAATCTTTAACATCAAATAAATCCTTGTATAAATTCGTAAATAACATTCAAGGAGTATTTTTCTGGTCAACAATTAAATATTAAAAAAAATACATTCGTTTCATAAATTTCTTTTACCGTTTTTTCCTTATTTATATATTCCTCATGTCCAAACAATCTCATCACACCTTTCTTAATGTTATCTATAATGATCATCCCAGCCTTACATTATTTTCCAATTTCACCATGCGAACACACATTTTTTTGGTCGCATATTCATCTAAGAGAGCATATTTCGATTTTATTCAGTCAACTGTTACCCTTCTTTTGGCAAATCTTAGCCTTACATTCCCATATTAGGGTTGGTACCAGGATTTCGTTGCTACTTAATTAGCTTATAATCATAGTAAATTAAAATCTGCATATAAATTGAAAATCATGTTTATAGGCGTCTCTTGCATACATCTAAATAAAAGGGTCTCTGCCAATGAAAAGCTTTTTCAATGGCTCCAGTAAGCTCACACATACAGTTACAAACTTTTGCAGTTGTGTGGTAGTCAGTCATGGGCAGAATGCTGAATGTTACACGTATGTAAAGTGATCCCCTTATCCCTCATAACACCTTTAAATATCTAGACTTTCATATTATTCTTCATAACCCCTAACGCCATCTAAATAGGTCATAACGCTTGTAACTATCTAGACTTCCGTTTTCAATGTTGTGATGTCAAAATGTACTTAATTGGATTTCAAAAGTGAACCTGCCTCCCTTTCAACGGAAGGCCTTCAATTACTGAATTTAAAATTGGATCAGGTAATTTATTCATGATAGATAACAAATATGGCTAGTTCATCTCCGCAACGCTCTATTTGCATACGTAGTCTATGGCACCACTCCCGCCAGTTGGGCGAATCAAGCGACAGAGGGCGCCTAGTGTTGACAGGTTGTTTACTGCGGATGTCACGCGACCTGTCAGCAAACCGGATATACGGAATACAGCCTCCCGCACCGCTGAGGCCTGAAAGCCTCCATAACCAATCTAGCAGGAAACATATGCGTATGAATTCGTTAGCATAATGAATATGCCACAAGCTCTCTCAGGATTATGTTGAGATGTTATCACCATTAAGACATCCGGACTGAATTTAAATCATATCACATAATTGTATGGTTTGAATATGATGATTAAAACCCTTTCAATTTCATATAACACAAAAAATGAACTAAATTTGATCATATTATTTTTTGACATCTCAACAAAGATGATGAAGAATATGGAGGTCTGGATATTTACGGGGCTAATGACCGTCATAGGCTGGTTTAAGTAATCACTTTACACACGTGTAACATTTACCAATTCTACCCATTATTGACAACCACACTACTCAAATTCTTGGAAGTTCTATATTTATGAACCAATTTTTGAAACTTATTCTTGAATCACTAGAACTTCACTAGAGACATCTATTGGTGAGATAAAAAGAAGCCTTTTTTTAAAAGAAACTCTTTTATTAGTATATCAGGTCCGCATCCGTATTTATTCCTTATTATTAAGCTTATAATTTGACCAGATAATTTGTTTACAACATTTTGAGTATGTCTAAATACTTCTTCACAAAATCTGGATTATCTCCAATTAAAGGAGTTATTTTCATATTATTTTTTTACATCTCATCAAAGAAGAGGAAGTGATTAAAAAATAATGATTCAAGAATTTTGTCTAGCCCCACTCCAGTCTGATGATGTCAGTTACGACGAAATCCAGTTGCTGGTCAAATAAAATTGATTTATGTATTAATTTAAAATCAAACACAGATTTTTTGAGTCTACTAAGTTGTATTTTATTAACAAAAACACATAAAAAATTATACTGTGACAATTGTTTCGCCTTGTTAGGGCATTATCAAACGAATAATATAAGGGTATATACCTACATCCCCCACTACCTAATGAACAAACCTACCTTATGTCTTCACTACTGCTAACATATTTAAATAGACTATTTTTGTACATCATTTCTCTCTTTGTAAACGCAGATTTCTTGAAACGAAGATCAAACAAAGATCAAAAAATCTGTGTTTAATTTAAAATTAATACATAAATTTAAATGGAGTTCTACAAATTAAACGCCAATTTTAATAAATAAATAAAATTGATGTGGAAAAAATTACAAAGTTGTAATTTTATTTTACAAATCTGTGTTTCTCTGGTTATCAATGCACAATATATATGGCAATTAATATTTTGTAATAAAGGCTTATAGGACAAGCATATAATTAAAAAAACGTCGAATAAAAAAAAAGTTTTTCCGCTACTTAAATATTGAAGAAGGTGGTCATTACACGGGTACTTATTTGCCATTTTCTCCAAGTTTGTATCCTGTTCGTAACGTAGCGCCGCGACGCCCTGCTTTACTTTTGGCGCCGGCGTCTTGCCTCGTTAGAGGCGCCTATCTTGGAAAGCCTTAACTACCCCATCGCCCCAGCGTAACAGCCTCCTACCCTCGAACGTTTCTTAGGCTACACTGACAGGTTCCTTGATTTGATTTTGATTGTATCATTTGCTTAAAGCGAATGGAATAGAAATTAAAAATACGTTTGAATAATTCAGCTTACAATAAATTACACACACATTGATTAAGATATAGTTAAGAGATTGAATGATGCACTGAAATCAGTGATAGAAAATTAGACCCTTTAAGCGAAAGCTAAACTAGCAGTAAATAAAGGAAGTTTCTTGAATGTTTTCCGCAGATCCTTTATGACACATTTTATAAACTTTATAAATTGAAATAACTTTGTTTTAACCACTTTTTTAATAAAAGAATTTAACCTCCTGGTTTCAACCAGAACCTTCTCATAATCAGGGTTTATATTAATTCAAAAACATTGAAATACTCTCACCAAAAAAACTTCCACACACTCCGTAAAAATGTAAAACGTAAAATCCTAACATTTAGGATTTTTACGGAGTGTGTGGAAGTTTTTTGGTGAGAGTATTTTAATGTTTTTGAATTAATATACACCCTGATGATGACAAGGCTCTTATTGAAACCAGTAGGTTAAATTGTATTAATAAAAAGGTGGTTAAAACAAAATTATTTCATTTTATAAAAATAATGAAAGTCCTGGTTCCGACCCTTATGTGTGGAAGTGAAACATAGAGTTAGCAAAAGAAGGATTGAAGTTGTCAAGATGTAGTCAAAATATGATCCCGAAAATGGGAAATGGAAAGTTCAGCAAAACAATGAATGACAGATGTTTGAATGGTGAAGTTACCAAATAATGCAAAGTTGAGATAAGCATTAAAAAATAACAGATGGGCGTGTTGAGATGTTTTGGACACGCGGAACGAACGAGTGAGGAAAGAATGGTTAAATAAATAGACCGAGAAAAAAAGTGTGATCAAATATATTAATTAAGTGAAAGAGGTCAGGTCAGGAAGAGGAATAATCGGCGAGTATGTATGAGGGATGCATGAATGTTGAAGAGGCGAATAATGTTTGCAAGGGCAGAGTAGTGTGGCTTTCTATTTTCTCTGCCTACCTATGCAGTGAAGCGGCATGATGGTTAGTTAGTTAGTTAGTTAGTCATATATCTTATCAACAAATTCCCAAAATATCAATAGTGCGGTCATAAAACATTAAAAAAAGTATGACAAAAACGTTTAAGTAACCTCAAGTAAAATCATTAAAAAAATGTTTAAGTAAAATCATTAGTATGGCATGTTTCACTAAATTTTGGGTGCTATGCCAATAAAAAAATAAAAAAAGAATATATTATTTATCTTTATGCACTCCAAGAACCTTATCCCTGACTAACTTGATACACCTTTAAAGTAAAAAGTTTTCAATAAATCTCATAAAATTCGTTAATTTAATACATTTATATGATTTCTGTGTATTTATTTGATCAAAGCTCAGCGCCTTTCAAAGTTCAAAGTTTAAAGCCTTTTCTACGTTGCGATGAATGGCGTGAAAGGAGGATACTCTTACGTACTCCAAATTTGCCCGTTTGTTTTCTTCTAAGGGAGTTATACGCTAAAATGATGGCCGCAATACTTTGTAGCATATTACTTTCCACGGTGTTTCTTCCTTTTCGCTAGTATACTTAATTTTTCTACAAAACAACCTTCGTATTGCATGTGTCTTGTGATTCTCAAACAAAGTTGGAAAGAGTTTACATAATTTTGTGGCATTAATTTTTTTTTTGTAACATAATTATATTTGAAATGATTTAGGAAACACTAGTTTTTATACCACTAGAGTTTATTAATGACTACTAGTTTCGGAACCACATCGATGTCCGCCTCCGTAGTGTAATGATCAGCACGCTCGGCTACCGTACTGGAAGTCCCGGGTTCGATTCCCGGGGGGGTCAAATAAATATAAGTGATTTTTTTCACTCTTATATTTATTCAATATTACCTTGGGCTGATCATCTTTCCTTCATGTGTTCACGATCAAGATAACACTGCGTTTATATGATGCACTGCCCTATGCACCATTGGGATACGAATAAAGGTTTGAATGAATGAAGTTTCGGATGCTGAACTTCCATCGTCTGGTCTTAATAATAACTAAAACAAGTGTTTCCTTAATCATTTTAACATGTAAATAAAATTTTATAATATTTGCATTGTTTTTCGACATCTCAACATAGATGAAGTACAATATGGAAGTCTGGGCATTTTTAGGGCTTGCGACCGACAAAGTCTGGTTTAAGTGATCACTTTACACACGTTTAAAATTCACCAATTCTACCTATGTTTAACAATCACACCATTTAAATTCTCGGAACTCCGAGATATATTGATTAAACTCGATACACAGTTCTTGAACTCGATAGACTGTATGAGAGACATCTATAGTGGGATAAGGCATGCTTTTTATTAAGTAGAAACTCTTTCATTTGTATGTTAGCTCCGAATCTTAGATTTTATTCACATACTTAAAAAAGGTTGATTTGATTTTTTCGATTTTTTTATTCAGCTTATAATTTGGCCCATTTATTTATTTTCAAGATTTTGAGTGTGTCCAAATACTTGTTAACATAATTGGATTATCTCCAATTACTATCTTCTAATAAGAGATAATCTAGATTTGTTAACAACTATTTGGACACACTGAAAATGTTTTTATTATATTTGCTTTATATTAATAATTACAAACCCATTTTTAAAACAAATTTATATTTTATAAAAACATAGTGTGTGAGTTTGAACACATCTTTTTATTTATTATTTTTTTCATAATTTATTTGTTAAAATAAAACGCTACAGTTTTTTTACTTACGTATTTTTAAAAAACAGTATTATTTTATTTAAACAAAATTATATTTACACACAATTTTTTTTAATTATGTTTCATATTTTTTACAGTGTTAACTTCTGATTTAATTTATTTTCTTATTTCTTTATTTTGCCTTTGGTCCATTTTTTTGTTTCCCCTTAAGCTTGATGTCAACAAATTAAAAATGGAAAGAACTGTGTATTGTATTCTAATTCCATATTTATTGTTCACTTCCTACCAAATAAAAAGGTGAAAATTTTTATGAAAAATCTCAGCACTAAAGCGGTTTAACCCTAAAAAAAGGTTTCAAATCGTTTGTCATAGTGATTTTTTAAGAAAGGGTATTTTAAAAGCTTTTGCGTGAAGTTTCGAACGTATTCAAATATTCATTTTTAAGGTTTTACAAATAAATATGGTGAGTTTAAGAACCTCCGGGTTGTAAGAAGGTACTTTAAGCAAAGCGGGAAGGTTTTCTGCATAACTCAAGCGGTGCCTCCTTGGACTAGGTACTCGTACTTGCAGCCACTCGACTCTGAATGGAAATTTTATATTTCCCGGTGATAGAAAATATTCTAAGGACCGCGTTTTCGCACCTAAAACTTCAGCTCCTCCAAATTGGTTTACCAAAGGACGAAATATATTTTGTATAACAGATTTCATTCAATTCCGCTTCCTTGTTCTGTCTTCATAAAAAGTTTCATTTTTCTACAATTCTGTATTTTGAAGTACTTCACAATTTATTATGATTTATTTTGTATCATATTAGATTTACGTTTGGTACCGACATCTCTTTGTGAAACTGCATGTTATATAAAAAAAATAACAACCATATAAAGTTTTTTTCCCACATATATTTTATTTGACTAATGGCCGGGTTTCGTCGTTACCGTCATAATCAGTCTGATGATGTTGGTAACGACGAAACCCGGTCACCGATCTAATAAAATAAATATGGAAAAAACTTTACTTTATTTCATCATTATATATATTTACATAATATATCAGATACTGGATTTCTGATGCATCCTGTTAAATCAATATTAAAGGTGTCTTAGTATCAGAAGAAGCATCTATTGTTTATTTTATTTGAAAGAAGATGGACTTCCAACGATAAACATTTCATCTCCAGTTGAGACACACTTAACGAAGTGAGTACTCTCAAAGTACGTATATAAATTAAACCAATTAATTCAAGAACTACAGATGTTATCATCACAGGTGAAAATATATAACTGATAAGAACATTGGTAGTTATCGAAACTAGTCGTGTTTATATTAATAATAAAAACCCTTATTCGCACCAGAATGGTGCATAGGGCACTGCGTAATACAAACGCAGTGTAATCTTGATCCTTTACACATGAAGGAAAGGTGATCAGCCCTCCGCTTCAGGTACCAGTCGAGGGTAATATTGAATAAATAGTGCAGTGAAAAAATCACTAATATTTATTTTACCCCCTCCCCCTCTGGGAATCGAACCTGTAAAAGAATTATATTAATTAACATTAAATATAATGGTATATTCCAAGTGTTTTATTTTTATATTAAAATCATTTTGTTATGCTACAGAATTGATGACCAATTAATAAACAATACAATAACATTGGAATCTCTCATAACGAGCATGATTCGTTCAAGAATCTCACTTGTTCAGCGAAATATTTCTTTGTTTTGACTAGCGCGGAAGTTCCGACTCACAAGTGAATATGGTGAAAAAGGGACTTGACCTTTTTCTGCAACTCGCTATGCGAAATGTCTACTTTTTCAATTTTTTTCTCGTTATGCGAATTACTTGTTGTGAGAGGTTCCACGGTATTTTGTTTCATATTTCCCTCATTATTTCGGCTTTGGTTGGCACACAAAACCTTAAAACGACCACTTTCCAATTATGTAAAGTAATACGAAAAAAATACCGAATGTGTTCAATACGATGTCTTTATTAAAGGAATGATTAGCGTGTTTTCAGTCTTTATATAATTTCAGGCTTAATAAGTACTAAAGATCGTTGTATACTACACTGTTAACTGAGTTGAATATTATAGCAAAGTGATTATATTGTTCGTGAAAGGCATGTGAAACAACAATATTACATCGTTAGGATTGTAATTAAATTAATTATTACCGATAAGTAGTCCACAAGTTACAAGGTTCTGCTGCCAAACTCATTTTGGCGATCTCCTGGCAAACTTTGAACATTATAAGTGATATTTATTATAAGCATTGCCTTGTTTGTTTTTATTACATGCGAGGTGTTGATACTTAACTCAAGAGAGGGTAGTAGAACGTTTATCTGTAAAACTGATTTCGTTAATGTGATTCTTTACAACATTTTGAGTGTCCAAATACTTGTTCACAAATGTGGATTATCTCCAATAAGGAGCATTTTTTTATTATTTTTTGACATATCAACAAAGATGATGAAGAATATGGAAATCTGGGTATATACTGGGCTTATGACCTGTCATAGACTGGTTTAAGTAATTTTCGCATATGTGTAACGTTTACCTATTCTACCCATGATTGAAAACCACACTTATTAAATTCTTGGAACTTCTATATATACGGTTTAAATTCAAACTATATTGCCTGAATTGACTTGAATTGGATTTCAATAGAGGCATCCATAATGAGATGAATGAAGCTTTTTATTGAGCAGAAATTCTTTGATTTGTATGCTCAGTAAAAATCTTGTTTCATCTCTCCATAGATGTCTCTAGTGAAATTCTAGTCAATTTAAGTAATATGTTTCGAATTAGAACTATATACTCGTAAATAGAAGTTCTATGAATGTGAGTAGTGTGGTTGTCAATCATGGGTAGAATTTGTGAATGTTACACATGTGTAAAGTGATAACTTAAACCAGCCTATGATGGTCGTAAGCCACGTAAATGCCCAGACTTCTATATAAAAAAATCTTAAATTGGAGGTTATCCAGATTTGTGAACAAGTATTTGGACACACTCAAAATGTTGTATATCTATTTTTTACCTGTTATTCTAATACTGCATCTAATAATGGTTTATGAAGCCCAAATTAACGCTGGCTCTATTAAGATATTAATATAATATACACGCCGGAGTATTATAATTGTAATCAAAGGTTATCCTATTGAGACTCGTAGACTGCTAATACAAGACATCCCACCATGATACAAAGCGCCTTTGAATATTGATACATCAAAGGACAACGGTATCACCATCAACTATATTATAATTCTACACACACAAAAAAATGTATTAAGCAATTTATATATAGTTTTATATGAAAAAAAAAACAAAAATCTTACGTTGTTATGAATATCCCTGTCAGTGCCATATTACATATACATATAAAGCACAAAAATCACAATTAAAATACTTTTTGGAATCTTACGTTTACTAAAATGTTACTTATTAAAAAAATAACTAACTAACTAACTTACCATCACGCCGCTTCCCCACAGGGGTAGGTAGAGAGAATAGAGCGCCACACCACTCTGTCCTTGCAAACATTCTTCTTATTCTCATTAAGCTATAAAGTTGTACAACCTTCTTCCATTATCCATAGGACTAAGTATATAAAGGAGCTATTCGTTTATGGATAATAGAGATGGGTATATCTACAATAGATCGCATCATTCTGTCATATCGTATTTGACTGCATGTCATAAACAATTTTCTTTTCATATAATTTTTAAAAAAGCCTTGCAAATTGTGCCTTCGGCACGGGAAACCCCTGCGGGGGCACATTATAGTTACAATGATTAAAGAAAACACTTCGTTTTTTACCACTTGAGTTTTATTATAGACTACATGTTTCAGAAGTTAAACTTCCATCATTCTATAAATAAGGAGAGGGGAATGAACAATTTTATATTTTATATTTTAGTTATTATACAGACCTGAATGATGGAAGTTTAACTTCTGAAACATGTAGTCTATAATAAAACTCAAGTGGTAAAAAACGAAGTGTTTTCTTTAATCATTGTAACATGTCTTACCACAAAATTAATGCCGAAACAATAAATAAAACATTATAGTTAAGTGTAATTTGTTTTTATATGTAGGTATGATGAAAACAAAACCTTAATGTATGAAAGTGGAGTATGAAGCTGGCAAAATAAGGGTGAAAGTAGATTGAATGCAGTCTCTTGGATAATTCTGTGTAAAAATATTGTATGATAGGTGTTCAAATAGTGAAATAAATGAAAAATAAGGCTGAGATAAGCATTATCGACGAAATTATGAAAGGTGTGTTAATGGTTTGGATATTTGAAACAAATGAGTGAGGAAAGAACGGTAAAACAAATTTGTGAGGCGAATATAGTTGGAAATAAGAGAATAAGAAGAACGAATTAAACTTGGGATGATCAAATGCTTGAGGATGGTCAGTTCAGGTGTCGAAATAATCGGCGGGTATGTATGAGGAAATGCATGAATGTTAATGAAGCGAAGAATGTTTGCTAGGACAGAGTTGTATGGCTTTATATTCTCTCTGCCTACTCCAAAGGGGAAGCGGTGTGACGGTTATTTTGTTTGTTTTATAAAGGTTCTAAAAAGAAGGACAAATGGAATTAATGAAAATTTATTAAATATATATTTTTAAGAAATATCACTAAAATAAAATGAACTATACCATAATTATATTTTTTTTATAGGTCTCAAATATATTTCATTTTATATTTTAAATTTACGTTTGTTCAATTTCCTTTGTGCTTTTAACAAGAAATGACAAATATGTGATATGTGGGAAGAATTTTCGCATGGACAGAGTGTTGTGGCGTTCTATGCTTTCTACCTACCTCTTAAGAGTAGCTGCGTAATGGTTAGTTAGTTAAAAACAATTAAAACCTTTGTATTCCTTTTATTTTACTAACGCAATTATACCCGGTATAATAATAAACAGATTATCAGCAAATCGTTAAGTAAATTCACCCCTACCCTATCCAAGCTCTGGTTTATTTGATTATTTTCACAGCCTCGACTGTTTGTCCCCTTGGTGTGTGATTACAGAAAGAAGCGATGTACGCATTACCTGCTAGTAAAAACGTCAAGATAAGCCGTTGTTCTAATTTAAATAATTTAACATAATGTTAAGTGCCTCATGCATATATGTATTTTCACTCCGAGTGAAATATTATTTTGAAGGACTTAAGTTTTCCACAAATAAAACGAAAGGAAAGGAGGAGAATGAAATGGCGCCGGATCAAAATAGTGCGAATGGGGTGACTTTTGACAAACAAACATGAAGGAGGTTGTGATTAATTGCACTTTACATTTAACACTCCAACAAATTTGGTATATATTCATAAATATATTTACTATGTAGTTTTAATGCTATACGGAAGTTTTAGCTTGTAATAACATAATTTTTTGTATGTTTTTGTGGCACATTTTATAAACTTTATTAAATTAAACAACTTTGTTTTAACCACTTTTTTTATTATGAGTTTAACCACTTTAACCTATCGGTTTCGACAAGGACCTTGTCATCATCAGGGTTTATTAAATTCTAAAATATTAAAAACATTAAAAACATTAAAATACTCATAATTAATTACATGCCCTTACCAAAACCAAAACTTCCACACAATAAAACCAAGTTTTTGATAAGGGAATTAATTAATTATGAGTATTAAAATGCTTTAGAATTCAATAAACCCTGATGATGACAAACCGGTTCTTGTCGAAACCGGTAGGTTAGAGTGTACTTATAATAAAAAAGTGGTTAAAACAAAGTTGTTTAATTTTATAAAGTGTATAACATAATGTTAAATTGATTTCTAATAATTTAAGCGTCTTAATAAATAAATTTATTTCATCTTTATTAATAATCTTGGGACGAAGTGTCCAAGCTTGTAAGGTTCTTACGACATGCAAATTATATAAAATCAAAAGATATAACACTATATTAAAAAATAGTGAAATTGTATTAAAGGTAAATAAACACAAACATGCATACGCTCATTTATAACTGTATACACACACACACACACACACAATATATATATATATATATATATATATATATATATATATATATATATATATATATATATATATATATATATATATATATATATATATATATATATATATATATATATATATATATATATATATATATATATATATATATATATATATTATATATATATATATATATACATATACATATTATATATATATATATATATATATATATATATATATATATATATATATATATATATATATATATATATATATATATATATATATATATATATATATATATATATATATATATAAATATATATATATTTATATATATATAATTATATCTTCAGGGATAGGCAGAGAGAATAGAATTACTTACCATTCTATGTTTTGCAAACATTCTTCGCCTCTTCTACATGCATCTCCTTATACACATCCGTCGATTTTTTCAACTCCTTACCTGATCCCATTCTTGTTTTTGAAAAACTATATTACGTCAAGCTTTCCTTGGTGTTCCTCTGCCAAACTAAATTCGACTCATAAAATTTGTTTAACCGTTCTTTCCTCATTCACTCGTTCTGCATGTTCGCACCATCTCAACACACCTTTCTAAATTTTATCAACAATGCTTATCTCAGCCTTGCATTCTTTCCTTATTTTACCATTCGAATATCTGTTATATATCGTTTACCCACATTTTTGTATGAGAAATCGCATTTCGACTGATTTCAGTCATATTTCATCATTCTTTTGCTTACTTTACCCTTTTCCATATAAGGGTTGGTACTGGCACTCTGTTTTGCAATGCCATAAAAATTATTTTAAATCTTTAGGTAAAGTGTAGAGGCCTTTAAGTTTTACATGGCTTTTATTCGTTCCACGTGCCTAAATCATCCCGGAGAACCTTATTTTTTTAAATTATCCCTAACTCAGCCTCACCTTTCTTTCTAATATCTTCATTTTGAATTCTGTCAAACGTAGATGTTTCCTTTTATTCGTCTAAGTGGTGGGATTTTAACGGCGTTCTCTCTGTTTTCATCCTTCGTTTGCCAACTCGTAGAAGGGAGAAATACGGTCGATAGTAGGGTATTCCGAGGTGTTGAAAAAATACTAAAAATGTGGGAATAAATATTGTTTAAAGTTCGTACAAAACACGGAAAATTACACGAAGCGTTTATAAATCATCTGTTGCTCCTGTATAAATCTTGGATATTGAGAAAGAAAGAGAAACATTTTCAACTCAACAGTTATAAATCTTACTTACATTTAATGCATGGGCCAAAGTGATGGATGGGAGTTTTAGGAATATTAATATCCCTCGAAATTCAATAAATAAACATGATTTATATCCACCCCTTCCAAATAACTCTAATTAATGAAGTGTTCGTTAACTTGTTTCTAGTATTGCGTATAATAAATGGATTACTTTTAGTAAGAGTAATGAGATGTGTGGGGGGTGCTGCGGTGTTAATACTGCGCGGTTCAACTCCATGAAATAGCTGTTCGGGAAAATAACGTTTTAAAATGAAACAAGCGAGTGTTATGAAATACTAATGTTTATAAATTATTACTCTAAAACACGGGTTCCCAACCTAGGGGTCGAAACCCCTGGAGGAAATACGAAATGTTTTCACACACCTCATAAGAATTCCCACATACTTACTTACAATATGTAAAAAAAAGTAATTTTAACATTTCCCGTATGGATGATCAGCATCCAAAAATAATATGTAATTCGAAGAGGGGTAGCAAAAGACTCCAGTTCATATTTGTATGGAAATCGTAGTACTCAGATTGTAACTCGTAATGAAAGAGTCACAGATTACACGTTCTTTCCAGCGCGCAGACGAGTGCTGACTAAGCGAGAGGCCGGAAATTGAATCAAACGAAAGCGGAGGAACTTGTTTTCTCGCTCTCTCCTTATAGTAATACCTCATTCATTAGAGTGAACAAAAAAAACATGTTAGTAGACAAAAATTTACGACAATATATTATATATTACTATAATAGTAATAATAGTTTTATTCTTTTGTATTATTATTTTTGCGTGTGTATGTGTGTCTTTTTTTTTTAAATAAGGCCTCTAATTAATGCCAATAGATTTTGATTTTAAAATAAGTTTATCATGTGAAATACTGTCGAAGCCTTTTCTTAAATCAGCAAATATTCCAAAACAATTGAGAGATTTATCCAAAGATTCTTGTACGATATAAGATATTTGGCAATTGCATCTTGTGTGTTTTTTTTCTCCATAAACGGTTTTAAATGGTTTTTGCTGATAATGTTATTATTTATTTGACCTATGCAGATAGCCTTTTTTGATTATCTTTTCTATGGTTTTCCCTACGATTAATATCTGAAGTATTGGTCGACATACTGATATAAAAATTAAGGTTTTGCTGTATTTTATTTAATTTTGTTTGAAGATTTTAAATGACAATCGCCCAGTATAATATATAAAGGTTGTGTTACAATTTTGAGTTATATATACTCGTACATATATTATATGAATAGTTATAGTTTGTTCGTATCTTTGGCTTGACTTGCAACAGATTATTGATTGCCCAAACGTAATTAAATTTGGCAAACCCCTAACGCAACTTCATAGTTTCAATTAATACCAATAATATTTCACTGATTGAATTACAATTGCACATCATATGTTCGGCTAGAACAATATTATCAATCTTATAAATATGCTACAAAATGCTGAATTCATTATACTTGTATGATATGCGGAAGACATCCACATTTCCATCTCAATTAACTTCTTTAAAATATAATTAAAATCTTAAAATAAAAATTTAAAGTAATTCCGAAACGGCTTGAATTTAGGATTTGAGAATCAAAAATTGGATTAATTATCTAAAGTAAGTAACGGATTGCTTTGGAATTTTGACACAATTTTGTATTCAAATACGAGCATGTTTTTATAACCGTGTATGTTGTTTTTACCCGTGACAGGTAAAAATATGTTTTTTAAACGTAACACAAACATATGCAATACTTAACATTGCTAAGAGCGGTTAGCGTACTTCTTGACAACTGATCTCTTACTGACAATTAAATAATTTTGCAATAAAAAACATTCTTGGCAATGTTTTTTATTGCAACGTTATTTTTTTATTATATTTTCATTTGGCAATATGCAAATGCAGAAAGAAATATGCGTGCTTTCTACTTATTTAAAAAAATAAGCAAACCGATTCACAAAACCACAAGTTATAACTAAAATAACTTGCGTAAAAAAGCTGAACTTATTTTTTTTACCTCTTCAACTTTACCTTACAGCTTTTGCCATACCTTTGATTTTTTGTTATATTTATTATGTATTTGTATTGACTCTGTCTAAAATTTAACACGCAAGCACATATTATATACGCTAGTAAAACATGGTAACTACTATCCACCATGTGATAAGAGATAAATGTGATGTAAATATTATGTTTTTTTCCAATTCAAGGAACTTTGTCCCTTTCACTTGAAATCCATGCAAAACAACCAAAGTTAGGCACGCTTTTCAAAATTTATTTGAAAAAGCAAACTTATTTTGATTAAATCTTAGTGTAATCCCAAAAATGTGCGCATGTAGCTATTTTGTAGTGATGTGTTTAGTATTCAGATAAGGTTGCGACTAAACGATTTCGCAGCCAAATTCGTTTTCAGCGTATTTCTTTTCAGCACTACAGAAAAACGATCTTTGATTCTCCCGATTCAATAGATTCCCCTATTCCGACTCCCACCTCCCCTAGTCACTGATAAAGCCTCCGATTTTAATTGGTAGGTAATTCATGAATCCAATTTTCTCCCTTCGCATATAATAGAACGAAAATCCGATCGCAAAATGGCGCCCATGACAATCGACCTGTATTCTAAACATTGGCTATCGGCGGAGCGTTCCGTAATGTCTTTATTTGTCATGAATGAATAATTCAGCCTTGTCCGTGGCCAAATGTTTCCCTGGGGGATGTTTTACGGGGTAAGTCGTAACCGTAAATCGCCCCTTGGCGGTAAACATTGAATAATAATATTCAGATTTTGCGTACCAACCCTCTTTAGGCCGCCATTCAGTGTATCGAATGCGTGCGGTTCTCACTCGAATGTGTGTATTCACTACGCTGTACCTATATTGACCTGAACGACCCTGACGAGGAAGGGTTGCTTTTTAAGGGATTCTTACGGCGGGCGAATTTACAGCGCGGAGGAAAAACGTTAAGCTTCTTAAAAATATAACATCTCTCGAGTTTCATCGAGACTAAACGATATGCCGTTAAGCTTCCAACATCGTTTACCAAACTTTTCAGATATATATTATATATATATATATATATATATATATATATATATATATATATATATATATATATATATATATATATATATATATATATATATATATATATATATATATATATATATATATATATATATATATATATGTATTTATTCAAGTTTTACAATTTCAATTTCAATTTATTTAATAAAAAAATAATATATACATTACAAACAATATTCAAGGCGTATATATTATAATAAAAGTAAGCAATAAGGTGTAGAAGAAACCCGCTTCGGAAAACTCCTTCGGACACATGGAACAGATCAATATCCAATGTGATATTGTTCAACATAGCGGTAGCTCTTCCTACAGGCATAACCATCGGCAGGTTGGTCCTGTGTATAGGAATGTGAAACAATCTATGCCGATTTTACAAAAAAACAATTTATACACTAATTTGCCTTGGGAAACAATCTTCACTTCCTCCCCATACATACCGCCACCGAGTACTGGCCTCACCACTTTCAAGTATTTTAAATACTTGTTCATGCCAGTTTTTTCTTGATCTTCCTCTGCTTCCACAACTCTGCAATCACATTCGCCTCAATCAAAAAAAAACTTTTATTTTTCTCTCATTCCATTTGCATGTCCAAACCATTTCAACAAACCTTAATGTTTTCTAAATAACCCGTTTATATTAATTTTAATTTATATACACAATGACCAGAATTTAAAGGTAGCTCCTAAATGTAAAAACCTCGATTTGTGAACAAGGATTTAGGGATAAACTCATAATGTTGTTAATAATACATTTTTCGAACTCTTGGGAATCGGACCCGAGACCTCAACATGGTAGCCTAACGCACTAATCCGAATATATTTTATCGTATTACTAACAACGTCCGAAGGCGAATATCCTAATCTCAAATGTAAGAGGGTCATGAACAAGAATGTAAATGTAAATACAGATTTCTATGCCTGATTAACAATAAAAGCTAGGAATTTTCAGGAGCGTAATAATACTTTTCTGTAGCAAAATATTAGGGTAAGAAGATTCTGTGGCTTTCCCGATGATATTTCAACCCTTCCTCAGGTGTCTCAAGCATTACCTTAAATTACGTCTAGAGTAGCTTCAGTCAGCTTACGAGCTTGGAACACCTGCAGACTGAGGGGAGGGATGGTATAGTGGTGAGGGAATTCATTGTATTAAGTTAGAACAGGAGAGATCAAATAGAATGCAGGATATATCAGGATACGCACACAAGGCTTTGTGCCGAAATATAATGGATAATGGTGTTATATTAACTGATAATAACAGTTTGTGACGTATGCATGTATGTACAGTGTATTTGTTGGCGTAATGTATGTTTAAGTGGTGTTAATAGTTAATGACAGTTGATATCGCATAGGAGGATAATGAATGATAAAAGCTTATTCGATTATTAAAACAAAAAAAAATTATGTAATAAATGAATCTAAAACATTGTTTTAAACAACTTTTTTCCAACGTGTTTTGACTAGCACCATATCGTATTTAGAAATGGATACGTATTTTTTTATTAAAGGATGGAGTATTTATTCATCCTTGGAGATGACAAAGCGCTTGTCGAAACCGCTTGGAAATATCTATCAAACATAAAAGTGGTTAAAAACAAAGTTATTTTAAATTATCCAAAAGCATCAGTTTACGAAACATAATGGTTATATTATCACTGAAATTATTTTTAAATCAGCCAGTAAGAAAGCTTTAGCACGTATCACAAGAAGTATACATGATAAATCTCTAATTAAAAAAATGTTTGTTTAATTAATTATCTCGTAAATATAATTCATTGATTTGACATCAACTTTGTAGAAAAACATGATGATTCAAATATAAAAATAAAGCTCTTGTAAAATACCATTTAAACTGAAAATGTTTTTATCAACAGCTGGAAATACAATAAATGCAAAGTTTTTATTTTTACTTGTTAATGAAAACGTGTATAGTTTTCGAAACAAGTCGTGTTTTGATTAATAATTACTAAAGTATTTTAAATTTAAATCTCGATAATACACTAAAATAATTTAAACTTTATCACCGCTTATCGAATTTTAATCAAAAATAAGAAGAAGAGTACGAGTATATAAATTAATTTACACATTTTTATGCCAAATGTTAAAAATGAACTCAACTTAAGAAAGATCCTATCGAAGAAATAAATCTTAAACTTTATAAAATAAAACAACTTTGTTTATACCACTTTTTATTGGTACACTTTATCCAACCGAAACAAATTTAAATATAAACATTAACGAAGATTTTAATATAAACTTTGTCGAAACCGGTTGGATAAAGTGTACCAATAAAAAGTGGTTAAAACAAAGTAGTTTTATTTTATAAAGTTTATAAAATGTGCCACAAAGTATCTGCGAAAAACATTCAAGAAATAAATCTTAATTTGCTCCCGTATTAACAAATCCTGTTGAAATTTTACATGGTTGTAATAACACCTTTGTAAAAATACCGATTAGACCTTTCCTTATACTCTGTATCTTGCAATAATAATAAAAGTTAAGTAAGCTTTTGTTATTAGACTTTGTCACATGGGTCAAGAACGACCGTTATTTACTACAAAGTATGGTAAGATGATTTTAACTGGATGAGGGTTGAAAACAGGTGAGGGGGTGAGTTTTTGCTAAGAGGTAAAATTTGAAAGGGCAAATATAATACGCATGTCCCCCTCCAACGATTACAAAAGATTCGTATCTCCTGAAATTGCGATGTATATATATATATATATATATATATATATATATATATATATATATACATACATATATATATATATATATATATATATATATATATATATATATATATATATATATATATATATATATATATATATATATATATATCTATATATATATATATATATATATATATATATATATAATAATAGAACCCTTATCCGCACCCCAATGGTGCATAGGGCACTGCTTCATATAAACGCAGTGTTATCTTGATCGTTTACATATGAAGGAAAGGTGATCAGCCTTCCGCTTCAAGTATCAGTCCAGGGTATTAGAGTGAAAAAATCACTTATACTTATTTGATCCCCCCCTGGGAATCGAACCCGGGACCTCAGAACGGTAGCCGAGCATGCTGACCATTACACTACGGAGGTGGACAAAATATATATATATATATATATATATATATATATATATATATATATATATATATATATATATATATATATATATATATATATATATACACATAAATATATAGAATTTAGTACATAAACCCTGATGATGACAAGGCTCTCGTCAAAACTGGTTGGATAAAGTGTACCAAGAAAAAGTGGTTAAAACAAAGTTGTTTTCTTTTATAAAGTTTATAGAATGTGCCACAATGTATTTGCCAAAAACATTAAAAAACAAAAAGCATTATACTAACGGAAACATACGACTTACGTTTTTAATCCCCAAAACAAATATACATTTTACACACATATAAAAATTCAGTGTACGAGAATGTGAAGATGTTTTTCATTAAAGATATATTTGTAAATTTATTGAATTTTTCGGTAAATATTTAAATGACTGAAGATTATAGAAAACCTGTGTCCTGAACTTGATGATCTGTAAATTTTTTGTAAGGTGTCGGTCCATTAATTCCAAGTTACATGCATGTATTATTTATTGATTTGGCATTAAACTTGAGAAAAAAAGATATATTAAATATAAAAATAAAACATTTGTACATAATACTTTTCAATTTTTTATTTACGTAAATACTTATTATGAGTATTTTTAAAAATGTTTTAGAATTTAATAAACCCTGATGATGACAAGGTTCTTTTCAAAACCGGTAGGTTAAAGTGTACTCATAATGAAAAGTGGTTAGAACAAAGTTGTTTAATTTTATAAATTATATTTATACAACGGAGAGAGTAAAATTCAAAGAGTTATGTAAAAGTAAATTTGAACTTTTATTATTTAAAAAATATATTTTAATTCTATTGGTAATCACCCTGTGTTTGACGATCAAGATGATTAATTGGAAAATTATCGATCGTGAAGGCTTTCAAGAATATTAGGCGCAAATTCGAAGTGTGAAATTAATCAGTTGATAAGGTATTACATTATGTAAAGTAGAAACTAATATAAAATAATAATACTAAACAATGAATCATGTATTTTCATTAGTAGAATTTTAGCTTAGTAGATAATAATACATCAACATTAAAATATTGCTTGAAAATAATAAACTATCTGTTTTTTAATGTGATTTATTGCTTGGTATTTTTTTAAAATTTAATTTTAAAGCACGACGCTTTCAATGTCTTAAAAATAATCTTTGATGTCGATTTTCCAGCAAATAGGGGTTGTATTTAAAGTCGGTAGCTTTTTCGTTGTAAAACCACCATCAAAAAACGATTCTGGACATGTGTCGCTACAAGTCATTTACGACGCAGGCTTTATTCAACTCTAGAGAAAGAGAATATTATTTATTTAATGATAATGTCCCAAGAAAGCGGAATGAAGGGCGTCTCCTTTTATAACGTAAATGAAAAGTCATTAAAGCTCATGATGTTGCGTACTAAAAATAAATTTTAACTCCTATAGTTTCGATTGTTACTCTTCCTGACTCCATCCCAACTTATCGTTTTTGTAGACTGTTGGGGTCAGCTCTCCTCGTCTTTAGGTTATAGGTCCTTCTGTTGTGAGCAACGTCACCTAGGTGACGTTGGGCAACGCCACCTAGGTGATGGCCTAGGCCATGCTTCCGAATCGTATAATGTTTTCTTTCTGCAGCATCCACGAATTCTTTTGTTTTCCGAGGTCTCTAGATGTATTTCGAGGAAGATCCATAGCCTGGTTGAAAATATGTTCAGGTTCTCTGCGTCCTATATACTCATACAATCTCTTTTTTTTTCTCTACCTTTTTATGGATGTCTGTTATACGTAGGCTTCCAAGAATGTGTGAATTCATTATTTTGTCACTCAGAGACACTCCAGCTGACTACCTAAGCATTCGAATTTCAGCAGTTTCTAGTTGCCTAGAGTAGGTGTTATTCATCGTTCAGCATTGAAATCCATATGAAGTGTAAATAATTACCACCGAATAAATAAATAATAATAATAAAATAAAACCCCTATCCGCACCCCAATGATGCATAGGGCACTGCGTCATATAAACGCAGTGTTATCTTGATCGTTTACACATGAAGGAAAGGTGATCAGCCCTCCGCTTCAGGTACCAGTCCAGGGTAGTATTGAATAAATATGACAGTGAAAAAATCACTCATATTTATTTTACCCCCCCTAGGAATCGAACCCGGGACCTCCAGAACGGTAGCCGAGCGTGCTGACCATTACACTACGGAGGCGGACAAAATAATAAATAAAGTAGTAATTAACATTTGTTTAATATGCGCATAATATAATGTAACTAAAAAGTACGCTAAATAACTCAAAATTATTTAAATTTGTATGTACGCTACCACTAAAAAAACCTGTAATGTCTTGTATAGTTTTTAACCATATTTAAAAATATGTTATATATTATTTATAATATTTTTACATATTACATTTAAAAAAAATGTTTTTAATCTTTGTCAATGGTTTACAATGTCTGATTTTTAAGAGTGTTGTCCTCGTACTATATCATTTTCTTCTTGTAAAACAAAATTGTTAAAAAAACTTGATATGGTTATAGGAGAGACTGTTTTTTTTCTTCAAAAATATTTCCCGTAAAGCTTTTACGATATCTTTTTCCGATAAATATTTGAAATTTTGATTCAAGTATCATCTGAAAAGGAGAACACATTACGGTGAAAAATTTATCGCGTTTTAAGATCGTTGTAATAATTCACAAAATTGTATTTTTGTTCGAATATGAAATAAATTGCTTTAGAAATAATACCTTTTTTATTTTGGAAACTATCAAAACATTCCACGATGCAAATGAAAAAAATACAAGAGTTCATTTTCTCACTTTTTATTATCTTTTTTAGCCTAAGGATTTTTCACCATACCAATAATATATTCCTAAATAATATAAGTATCTATCGGTTTTATACGAAAAACCAACGGAATATTTTCGTTGATGGCAACATTTTCCTTCAAGAATTCTACATTAAAATCACAACTAACATCCGAAAGGAATCCAACGACATCTCGCAATAGAAAAGTGTCTCAGCTAAGACAAATCATGTATCGGATTCAAAGAGAACAAAAGAAGGAGCATTTACAAATTCTCAACTAATGGCAGCACCATCTGTTAAAAGTACCACATTTGTCAAAATAACAACAAAATAAAGTAATGTATTATAAAAATAACCAAACCTGAGTTTATTTATAGATTTAGCGGTTTATTTGTAGAACTCCATTTGAATTTATTTATTGAATATTAAAATCAAATACTGATTTTTTGAGTCCACTAAACTGTATTTTATAATTAAAAAAAAAACACATAAAAATAAATTTGTTATAATTATATCGCCTTTTTATGTTATTTTCAAACGAATGTCTTCATTCGAATGGCATTCGTTTGAAAATGCTATAACAAGGCTGCTATAAAAATGCTATAACATTTGTCATTGATTTATTTTGATGTATTTTTTTTCAACAATAAAATAGAGTTTGGTAGACTCAAAAAATCAGTGTTTGATTTTAACATATAAAATATAAACCTGCGTTTGGTAAACACATGTCGCTCACTTCTTTCAACAATGATATATTTAAAAAATAGATTTTTCAGTAGATCGTTTTTAATGTTTAAAAATATAATAAAATGCATTAAAAATAAATATCAAGCCAATTATTGAAGTTTTTACTGTGCAACAGATATTTTAAGGTAAAACCTGAATGTTTTTCTCCATTTGAAAAATATTGAGTATATTTAAACAAAAATTATTAAACAATGCCTTTTCTTTAAAACGCAAAAACAACACTTTTTGCCCAGTAGCGGGTAAATATTAAGTTAAAAATATGCCTCTTTTGCTGGGATATAGTACATTTTCTGGGCATTCCGAAAACACGAAGAACTGAAATTTGATGATTTTTGATATATGACGTTGTTGAAAGGAGTGAGCTACATGTGTTTACCAAGTAGGAGTGAACGATATGACTGATGATTGCATTCATCTTTATATGACCATCACGTTCGCAGGAAGTGCGAATGATATACGGCTTTGGATAGTAACGTATGTATACTTGCGCAAGTTTTCATCCGTTCTAGTTGGTATCGTACAACATTTAATTATACGCAAAATTAGTTCCTCACACACGATACGAAGTTCGGCAGAGCTGTTAAATGCTTCCTATAGGTGTGGTGCAGTGGGAAGACGTTGATTGCCACAGATAATTAATGATGTACGATGCAAATTTTCATGCAGTTTGAAGCAGATTCATCCGCTCCGTTGAATGGTTTCGATCACTATACGACTGCATATTTTTTTTATTGTTAATTCTTTTTTTACAAAAACATATTTAAATAAAACAAAATAGTTGGTAAATAATCAATACATTTCAATATATAACGTTTCTTCCTCTCTAATAAAGTAGACACTTGTGTTCAGAGAGGGAGTTTGTTTTACAATTTTTTTTAGACAAAGTGCATTAAACAAAAGTAAATTAAAATTAAAATTAAAAATAAAACAAGGTAAATCAAAAATATTCTTTGGTATGGAGTCTAAGTAGGGGTAAATCTTATGTGTTTTTATTTTATTTGAAAGATTTGATAGTTTTCTATAGATTGTAAGTTTTCCGGAAGTTTTTTTAAATGTTTTTTTACTTTCGTACGTATAATGGTTTAATGTTGCTGCTGTTCTACATCTGTGTCATATTAAATTATTAGAAAATCTAGGGTAACGTGAAATTGTACATCAGTTGTTTTTTCTTTAAAAGTTTGTAAAATAGAGGCTATATTAAAAAATTCTTCTATTGTTGGTACATTAAGTTCTTTGAATACTAGTTTTGAAGGGTAAGTTCTGGGCTTTTTAAGAATTATTTTTGCAATTTTTTTGAACTATTGAGTGTGATTTTGAATTTTTCCCATAAGCCCCTCCTCAGCCTATAACTCCAAACTGCAGAGTCAAAAGTGGTCTTAAAGCAAGTGTTTTATTTTAATATTTTAATTGTTAATATAACGTTAAAAACTCCGTATGGTACGTAAAAAAAATCGAGGCTCGTATCTTTTGTACATCCAAATAAAAGTGTCTCTGATAAATAAAAGCTTTCTTCAAAACACCATCGATGGCTCCAAACAATTCACATGTATATTGTTTTGAGATTATTTTTAATTTCGGCACTTTGGTTGTCAACATGATTGACATGATTGGTAGTATTTTTTAAATGAAGAAAGTACTGAGCATTTCAGTGCCTACGGTCATTTAAATATATTTAGGTACATATATATATATATATATATATATATATATATATATATATATATATATATATATATATATATATATATATATATATATATATATATATATATATATATATATATATATATATATATATATATATATATATATAAATATATATATATAAACATATATATATATATATATATATATATATATATATATATATATATATATATATATATATATATATATATATATATATATATATATTTATATATATATGTATATATATATATATATATATATATATATTTATATATATATATATATATATATATATATATATATATATATATATATATATATATATATATATATATATATATATATATATATATATATATAAATATATTTATATATATATATATATATACATATATATATATATATATATATATATATATATATATATATATATATATATATATATATATATATATATATATATATATATATATATATATATATATATATATATATATATATATAAATATATATATATATATATACATATATATATATATATATATATATATATATATATATATATATATATATATATATATATATATATATATATATATTTATATATATATGTATATATATATATATATATATATATATATATATATATATATATATATATATATATAATATATATATATATATATATATATATATATATATATATATATATATATATATATATATATAAATATATTTATATATATATATATATATATATATATATATATATATATATATATATATATATATATATATATTTATATATATATATATATATATATATATATATATATATATATATATATAAATATATATATATATATATATATATATATATATATATATATATATATATATATATATATATATATATATATATATATATATATATATATATATATATATATATATATATATATATATATATATATATATATATATTTAGATCTGCCTGTGTTGCTGTTACGTTCAATAAATAGCGCTGATATCGCGGTTAATCAAAACTGTTTTAAAAAATCCGGTCACTGGTAAAAACACCTGCAGAGTAATAGAATAAACTTAAACATATAAATGTTAATATATGCAATTTTTTATTTTAAAATTAAACACTTATTATTTTATAAAAGTGGTATATTAAAGTTTTTACTTTAACAAAAATCAAGATGTCATTCCACAAAGTTAATGTCGAATCAATAAATAATATATTATACAAACATTTTTTTGTTGCATTCATTTGTTGTATTTGTATTTTTTTGTTTTATGTTGAATGATACTTCATAGATAATATGATTGGCTGAATAGTAGTTTTATGAGAAATAGCAATAATCGAGTTGCGATAGCGTTTTCCCCTGGGTCCGCTACTCGGATACAGGCTATGAAACTTAGAAGACTTACTTTGGGATATTACTCCGGTAGAAG
The DNA here is from genome assembly GCF_059751285.1 of Brachycentrus maculatus. NCBI lineage: Eukaryota > Metazoa > Arthropoda > Insecta > Trichoptera > Brachycentridae > Brachycentrus > Brachycentrus maculatus. Next base: position 434,138 of record NW_028280916.1, read on the forward strand.
ATAAATCGACCCTTATTCAAATGATTACCCGTTCGCAGCGGAATTTACTGTTCATTTGGTAAAGTGCATTAGAATAAAGGTGTTCTATTCTAAGCGGTAGTGGAAAGATCTAGTAATCCATTTCAATGAAAAGTTTGAGTCGAACCCCCATTAAAAATGAGATATTTTTATTTTACTTTTTTAAGTTTTTAAATTTTTTTCATGGTGAAGATTTAAACATTAAAAAATAAATATTGGTAAAATACTGCTTTTTTGAGTTTATTAATGTACACACGACAAGTATAAACACGGAAGTTTTCCTCAACATTGTTTAATAAAAAAAACATTATTAATTAATGTTTTACGTAGTAATTACCACTATTTCTTAAAATACAATGTGGCACGTGATTCGATGCATGCCACAACATTTTCTAACACCGTTAATGTTACACATTCCGAAAATGATGCGGAATGCATCGAAACACGTGCCACATTAGATTTGAAGAAAATGTGGTATTGCCAAGTAAAACATTTATTAAAAATGGATAGATTTTACCACAAAGTGACTGCCGAATCATTTTATGAAACAAATCATGTTTTCAGAGGAATTGGTTGATAGATCTCTCATGATTTGATCGGTAAAAAACTGCTTTAGGCAAAGTGATCATACCAGGTCGCAACCAGCACACTAAATTTGGCGAAGGTTTCTTTGCTGTTGCGGGACCAATGGCGTGGAATGCTCTTCCACTAGTAGTTAGAAATAGTGAGAGTGAGATGATTTTTAGAAAAAAACTAAAATAACATTTGTTTGTTAAATCTTTTCCTCAATTAATTCGCAGTGTAGCGCCCTTAAGGTAGTATTTTAGTTAAATGAAGCTTTATAAATTATCCAAATTATATAAATAAATATACTTTTAAATATGAAAAATTATAAACAAATAAATTACGTATTATATATTTTTAAAAAATAAATGACATTCTGTATTCCTTTACATGAAAGAGCTTGTGGGCGGTAAAGTATAAAGGAAAAAAAACACCCTTCCTTATTTTATTTACATCAAATTGAAAAATATATATTCAGACACATTTTTTACGACATCTTTTTATAAAAATACATTTCTGAAATTTAATTGTCACGGAGAGGTAAAAAAGAAGCATACATAAGAAAACGTAGTAGGTAAGAAAAAATTGCAATCTAAAATATTTGAATAATTTGGAAAATTTCAAAAGCTCGCTAGTGTGCGACGACAACAAATTTTTGGTTGTTTTCACAGAACTTTGTGGGAGATTTATATAAAGCTGTAGCTGTAAGCTTATGGCTTCAAGTGAAAGTAAAATCCGTGTAAGAAATGGTATGACAGAGAAGGATTTTCAAATCCTTTTCAGGAGGCTTACTTCTTATTTATCTTATATTTGAATGAATCCTCGGGGCGTTGTATTTTCCTTGCGGAAGAGGTATTTCTGTAGATAAGTTCGTGAACCCTCCTCTAGAGAAAAATAAACATTAAAATTATCTATTGCCCTTTGAACTTAAAACCGATAAAATGAAATATTTTTATACTATATTCAATAGGTACTTAGTACCTACATACATAATTAGCTAAGTAACCATCACACTGCTTCCCGCAGGGGTAGGCAGAGAAAATAGAACACCACACCAAACCGTCATTACAATATTCGCCTCTTCCACATTCTTTCATCTCCTAGTATTATACATACCAACCGATTATTCCGACTAACTTGATCATGCTAAGTGGTCTTTTGTCTTCCTCTGCTCCTATTTCCGACTACATTCTCCTCATAAATTTGTTTTTCTGTCCAGTTCTACGTTCCACATGCCCAAACCATCTTCATTTCACCTTTCTTAATTGTATCATGTCAAATACAATAAATTTTAGTAAAAATAACAAAAGGTTTAATTCCTACTATAACCCAATAGCTTCCGTAGTGAAGTGGTTAAGGTGGTTGGCTGCCATGTTAAAGGTCCTTAATTCGATTTCCAAGGTGGTCCAAATAAATATAAAATCATTTTTCACTTATACTTTGATTAGTTTCGAGAACTACGTACATATGTTCTCATCGAGAGATGAAAATACAAAAATCGTATTATAATTTAATTTAATCATGTTTTTCCTCAATTTTAATGTCCAATAAATGAATGATATTACATTTTAGTAAATTTATCCTTTGTTTTGACATAAATCTTGCATTTTCCGAAATCTCGTTGAACAATACATAATACTAATTACATAGTATGTTATTCGCGCCTAATGACGTATCTGTCCGCGTGGTTTGGGAAAACCGACCAAATTTACTGCTAATTAAATATACATTACGAAAGAATTTGCGAACTACGAGTACAGCGGAAACGTCATTTCAGCGAGAGGTTTTCTGCACTTCATTTATTTGTTTATTTAACGTAAATAAACAGTTTTTAGTAAAAAATAAAAAGAACATATAAGTATTCAAAAATAATATCAGAATAGATGAAGAAAAATATAAAAAAGTGTCTAGTAAAAGGGCACTGTAAATACTCAGACTTCTATATTCTTTTTCGTCTGTATTGAGATATCAATAAACAAAATCTAATCCGGTAGAGCAAAATCCAGAATTTCTGAAAAAAAATTGAAAACACTAATTGTTGCATTTGAAGAAAAACCTTAATATTTTACATTTTGCATATGCGAGTGTATGTGAGTGCGTATATAAAATGAAAGAATTTGTGTATTTTGCTTGTCAGATCAAGATTAATTGTGTTTTAAAGGAATACGAGATGAGAATGGTTTGAAAGGGAAATATTCTCTTCGTTATTTAAAAAAAAAAATTATAAAAAAAATTGGGAGAGACTTACTTATCCGCTGTCACACTAAGTTTACCAAAAAGTAATAAAAATATTAATGATATTTTTCAGTCACCTGGTTTCATCGTTTCCAACATCATCAACCTGATAAGTGACGACGATACCAGGTTATTTATCCAATAAAATAAACCTGGAAAAGCTATTAAGTATAAAATGCAGTTCCACCTAGAAACGTCAGTACGAAACTTAAATCAAATAAACAGTTAAATTATTTCAAGTTTGCTGAAATCTCTGTACAAAGTTATGTAAAAGAGATGAATCATATTATTTGAATTCTTTTTATAACGTAATTTATATCCTTCTCCCACCAATATGAACTAACAAAGTTAAAAAGAAACGCGGTAGTTGTATAAGAGATTCACAGAGATGAATAAGAAAGAGAAATGAAATACTAAATTTACAGGAGTGCGTATGAGACAGAATACAACCTCCACAATAATTCTTGTTTAGGTAGAGTATCCGTAGAACGTAGCCATATAGGGGTGGTATTGTGATTATGATGTGGTATCTACTCTGGTTGTCTGATAGTATGTTCAGTACTGTGCATTCTACTGATTATATTCCGCAAGCAACGGTGTAGTTCTAACTCGATATATAAATACATCTACCAATGTATAATCAAAAAGTAAAATATAGGACTTTAAAATGTTATTTAAAGTGTTATTTCAGGTTTTTTTTAAAAACCTAAATTAATTCAGAATGAAAAACACATCCGTTTGTTTTATTTACTATTTTATTAAAACTTTTAAATCAGAAAATCAATATTTACATTAGCATACTTATGGCTAAGAAGCAATATCTTATATATACTAAAAACAGACTATTGATTAGTCAAAACGTTTGATACCTTAATTAGCTGTTTGCAATTAGAAGGTAGAAAGAGCTTGAACTTAAAGTATACATGAGAAAGAAAAAACACTACAATTTACTGCTGTATTAATTAAACAACTACTGAACATTACATTAAATATTTATAAAAATTACTAATTGATGATAATATGGGAGGCAAATAAAGAAAGAAGTTTAGGGAAGAAGGTAGAGGAAAAACTAAGGAATGAGGTATGATGGACAGTTAGGATTCTAATGATAGACAGTAATGTCTATCATTAGAATCCTAACTAGAGGTAATTCATTCATATAGAGTAAGCTATATTTACATATTTCATAACTGATAACGTCACATTTGGCTACCATACAACAGGTCCCAGAGTCAATTCCTAACTGGGTCAAAATAAATCTGTTTCTGGTCTCTAATATTTATTAAATATTACTCTTAAGCTGATCGTTTTGCCTTCATATAGTAAACGATGAAATAAACATTGCATGTATTGTAAAAAAAATGTACATTTTTTCATTGTTTACGGATAATACGGTTTATTTTTAAGGACAAAAACAAATTAACTGTGGGAGGGAAGAGATTTTTTTTTGGAAATAATGTTTAGTTTTTAGTAGTTTCAAGACTTTTAATTTTTAACAGAGGAATTGGTTAGAATTTACGTTCTTTCTTTTTCAGATTTTCTTAAAACTCCGGACCTCAATTTTTTATACCGAGGCATTTTCTATGTCGTCAAGACGCCGAAAAACCACCAATAACGGTGACATTTGGTGATGTATGGAGATAAATGTCAAATGTGCGAGAATTCATGTGTACACATGTCTGTTCATCGATCTTTTCAACCTTCCTTTAACATGACGCATATTTTGCTGATTGAGCACCTCAGAAAAATGGTGTCATACCAACGCAAAAGTAGGTTTATACAGGGTGGCGCAAAATTGATCACTCTCTTGGAAGATTTTATAATTTTTGCGAATGGCGTCGTTCGTCAATTATATTTAAAATCTGTGAAATTAACAACTACAGTATACAAAAAAATTAGAGTGGCACATAATTTATCTTTTAATTTTGTTTTTAAATAACTTCTTTTATTAAATAAAATAAAAAAAATTGAGTGATGATTACATGGATCTTAACAATTTTTTTCTGTTTGGTGGAAAAGATAACATCCGTCAAGTAGAAAAGATGATATCCGTTTAGTGGAAAAGATGATTTCCGTCAGTGTTGATACACATTTGTACCCATTTTATCAATTGTTTTTGTGTACTGCAGCTATCTTTATATCTTATCTATAAGAGGCATTTTTTTAACTTAATATTTACCCGCAACAGGGCTGAAAGTGTTGTTTTTGCATTTTTAAGAAAAGGTATAGTTTAATTAAATAAACTTTTTTAAATCTACTAAATATTTTTCAAATGGAGAAAAACCTTCAGGTTTTACCTTAAAATATCTGTTGCACAGTAAAAAGTTCAATAAGTGGCTTGATATTTATTTTTAATACATTGTAATATATTTTTAAACATTAAAAACGTTCTCCTGAAAAATCAAGTTTTTTGAATTATGACGTTCTTAAAAGGAGTGAGCGAAATGTCAAATATGATTGACGTACTACGCCATTTGCAAAAATAATTACTTCTTTCGATAGGATGATTAATTTTGCGCCACTCGTATGATTAAGCTCTCTTTGTGATCATTGATTAAAATATTATCCATGAGGTACCTGCGCAAAAAGTGACGTTAATTTGATATGAATAGAAAATATATTAAAAGACGTTTATGGACTTCTTTGCGCGGGTTTTACTAAACTTGCTTTAGGCATTTACAAAGTTAACCTGTTTTCCCTCTGTCCTTTCAAAATAGGCGTAATCCCAAGCAAATATAAGCCTTACGAGACCGATATTATACATCTCAATTAGTCACATTTCCTTGAATCGTACATAAGCAGCGAGCTGCCTTGTATGTCGAAATAATTCTTCTTGTTAAGTTCTCAAATTACATACAGCGAGAATGTTCCTAAATTACGTCTGCTTTGATAAATTTCTTGATCGCTCAAATTTATGACATATTGTGTCAGAAAGTTAAAATTTATGTTGTTCGTACAGTGCTTCAAAGGACTTAAAAAGTGCTTAATTATGGCAACACTTCACATCATGTTCGCCGCGCTTTGTGTACGCCTAACTTCGACTACATCTTAACTTACGCTCGCGTCATTCACCAACAGAATACGAGGTAACATTCACTATGATTTGTTTTAATTACAATATTATTAAAAAAATATCAATGAACGTTTCTTTGATATAATACATTATAATTCAGAGACGAATCATTTTAACTAACTAACTAACGTACCATCACGCCGCTTCTCAACAAGGGTAGCCAGAGAGAATCGAACACCACACCATTCTATATTTGCGAACATTCTTCACCTCTTCCACATTCATGCATCTCCTCATACATACCCGACAATTATTACGACTTCTGACCCGGCTACTTTAAAGCATTTGACACACTTGATTGTGTTTTCCTCGATCTTCCTCTGCTTCTTTTTCCAACTTCTAGTGTTATCTTGATCGTTAACACACGAAGAAAAGTGAAATGACTCCTGTAGTTGGTGATAATCCAGATTTTGTGATCAAGTATTTGGAGACATTCAAAATGTTTTAAATAAATTATCTGGTCAGATTATATAAGCTTAAATAATAAAAATGAAAATGATATTTTCTGGCGTTTCTCATGTGTGTGATTATAATCCAGGATTCGGACCTCACATACTAATAAAAGAGTTTCTGCTCAATCAAAAGCTTCTTTTCATCTCACCAATAGAAGTTCTAGTGATTCAATAATAAGTTTCAAAAATTGGTTCATAAATATAGAACTTCCAAGAATTTGAGTAGTGTGGTTGTCAATAATGGGTAGAATTGGTAAATGTTACACGTGTGTAAAGTGATCACTTAAACCAGCCTATGACTGTCGTCAGCCCCGTAAATACCCAGACTTCCATATTCTTCTTCATCTTTGATGAGATGTCAAAAAAGAATATGTAAGTAACTAAGTAGTAGCCTCCGTAGTGTAATGGTCAGCATGCTCGTCTACCGTTCTGGAGGTCCCGGGTTCGATTCCCAGGGGGGTTTAATAAATATAAGTGATTTTTTCACTCTAATATTTATTCAATATTACACTGGACTGGTACCTGAAGTGGAGGGCTGATCACCTTTCCTTCATGTGTAATCGATCGAGATAACACTGCGTTTATATGAAACAGTGCCCTATGCACCATTGGGGTGCGGTAAGGGATTTATTATTATTATTTAAGTAACTACGTTTAAACGGTTTTTTTAAATACTCTCCTTATCATTCATAATTTTAATTTTATTTTTTATGGTGAACTATCAATGGATGTGTGGTTAGTTGCTCACTGTACGTAGGTACATATGTTAACGTAAGCCGATTTCGTTTGTTTTTCTCCATTATCCGTGTTGGGGCGCTAGCGGATTATCGGATCCGAGGTGCCACGACCGGTCGGCTTATCCTAGACCCTAAACTAGTGTTGGTATTAATATTTTACTAGGACTTAGGACAATAATCTCAACAGCTTTTTAATGGCGTGTCAAAATACGCCAGTCGGGACTTCTCACGTGCTGTGAACATTACCAAATCATAAGGATGGTGTTTTAAAGTCGGTTATGGATTTACACGCTGTAGCTTTCATGATTTTATAATATTTTAAGTGTGTACAAATCTTTGCTGTAAACATTAGCAAATCATAAATATACTGTTTTAATCTCGGTTATGTGTTAGCACAATGTGGCACACATGACTCAACAATATTTTAAGTATCTAAAAATCTTTGCTGCAAACATAACCAAATCATAGAGATAATGTTTTAAACTCAGCTATGGATTTACACGATTTAGGAAACATGACTATACAATATTTTGAGTATGTACAAATCTTGGTTCACAAATCTAGATTTGTCCACTTCGAAGTTATTTATGTTAAATATTGACATTTCTACGAAATGATTAAGAATACGGTATTCTGGGTATTTCCAGGGCTTACGACCTATCATTTATATATATAAACACATTCTTGTGTATACATAAATATATCGTTGGGTGTACTGGCAAAAAAACGTTAACTGGAAAATATGCAAGGGTGACTTACTGGTGCAGTATTTTAAAGTTTACAAAGTTCTATAAGCTGGAAAAAAATACACTGAATAGTTTGAAATGTCATATTTATATGTTTTTAAAAGTTAATTCAACATTAAAGTTAAGTTTAGTTCAGGTAAAAAGCTTTAATTAAAGCAGGGATAGTTAAAAAAAGGAATTTTAGAGTTTTGCCAATATATATATATATATATATATATATATATATATATATATATATATATATATATATATATATATATATATATATATATATATATATATATATATATATATATATATATATATATATATATATATATATATATATATATATATATATATATATATATATATGTGTATATATATAAATTTATAAATTTATTTAATTTTAGGGGATTTTAATACTGCTATTGACATCAAACTGAGAGAATGGGCTGAAGAAATGCTACCGAAATTGTAAGTTCAAAAGTTTTATATATATATATATATTTATATATAAATATACATATATATAAATATATATATATATATATATATATATATATATATATATATATATATATATATATATATATATATATATATATATATATATGATGGAAGTTTAACTTCTGAAACATGTAGTCTATAATAAAACTCAAGTGGTAAAAAACAAGTGTTTTCTTTAATCATTGTAACATGTCTTACCACAAAGCTTATGCCGAAACAATAAATAATATATATATATATATATATATATATATATATATATATATATATATATATATATATATATATATATATATATATATATATATATATATATATATATATATATATATATATATATATATATATATATATATATATATATATATATATAATATAACAAATACATGTTTTTTTATAAACACGTATGTACGAGTATTAAAATGTTTCAAAGAAATTGATGAATAACTTTAAAAGGTTAAAGATTTTAAACTAATTAACTTCTAAATTTTTGTTTATAAAGAGAAACATACATATATATTCTAAATTACGGCATGCAATTAAGATTAAGCGCCTCATACCAGTATGATGTTCCATCGTATGAATATCAAAAGTTATTAGTTATGATGATTACCAGCCCGATTAAGTTACAAAAGTCAATTAATTCCCGCTTAAGTACGCTTAAGTTTATTAGGTCGTCTTAATATTAATCGGCGCGAGATGGGAGCTTTGTCCAGAGCGTATTGTAAGGAAGATCAGTCGGAGGAGGGTCTGGGAGGGCTATTAAGGTGCATTAATATCCAATTAGCAGGCTGTATGCACGTTCGTACCGACGTACCGACACAAAGCCTACAGACTTACCTACCTCCGCTGCTGCCCTCCTGGCCTCGGGTATAATGCGAAGAGTCAAGATTATACCATGATTAAACTCGTAAGATTTTTTTAATTATTATTTTAATCTATTTTATTCATTGTTTCGGCATTAACTTTGTGGTAAGACATGTTACAATGATTTAAGAAAACACTTGTTTTTTACCACTTGAGTTTTATTAAAGACTACATGTTTCAGAAGTTAAACTTCTATCATTCAGGTCTGTATAGTAACTTAAATATAAAATATTAAATTGTTCTATAAATAAGGAGAGGGGAAAGTAAGGGGAAGGGGTTAGTCAAGGGACGGAGTTTGAAAACAAAGGAAAAATGGAAAGCAATGGTGAAGAATTTTGAAACAATATATTATTTAATAAATTATTATTAGAATTCAGGTTTTTTTGGATTTCTAAATTTTCAAGATAATTCATAATTTGGCCTTTATATGGAACAAGGTGTAATAATTTTTAATTTATGAGAGTGAAATGAGTGATTAGTATCTTTTATGTGATTTGCAAATTCCGAAAAATAATTACTAACAAGTCCGCTATGATGTTCTTTAATTCTAATCTTAATTTTAATCTAACCAATAAGCTAGTTAACCATCATACTGATTCTCCGCAGGTGTAGGCAGAGAGAATGTAGGCTGACTTTGCAATCAATCTTCGCCTTCTCATTTAGTGTGGGTACTTTTTATATATTAAAAGAAAGATTTCAATTGGAAACAGAATATGCCAAAAAAAAGTATGCTGTTGACAAAAAATTATGAGGCAGTGGGGCATAAAGATCAGATTTAGTGATGTCTTTTTTAGAAAATATGACAAGAAGAATAAGACAAATATGACGTATGTGACAAATCTTGATTCATATAAGATGTGAATATCTTTTGTATAGTTTTAAAGGATCAACCTTATTAATTAATACTAATAATAATAATAATAAAACCCTTATACGCACCCCAATGGTGCATAGGGCACTGTGTCATATCGTTTACACATGAAGGAAAGGTGATCAACCCTCCGCTTCAGGTATCAGTCCATGGTAATATTGAATAAATATTACAGTGAAAAAATCACTTATATTTATTTTACCCCCCTTGGGAATCAAACCCGGGACGTCCGGAACGGTAGCCGAGCGTGCTGACCATTACACTACGGAGGCGGACAGATTATTATTAATTAATACACAACCACGATAATTTTAAAGATATATAAACGAAATATCTTCCAAGGAAAATTTTCTAGAGCAACTAATTAATATTGAACTAAATTATCTTGGCCTCTCACGCATTTAAGCATCACTTCATTTATGTACACCCGCTGATTATTCCTATTTCTGACCTGACCGTTTTTAAGTATTTGAAATACTTATTTATATTTTTAAATATTTGAAATACTTATGTATGGAAGCGAAGCATGGAGTTGGCAAAAGAAGGATGAAAGCAGACTGAATGCAGTCGAAATGCGATCGCTCAGACGAATGTGTGGCAAAACGATGTTTGATAGATGTTCGAATGATGAAATAAGGAAAGAATGTAAGGCTGAGATAAGCATTATCGATAAAATTAAGAAAGGTGTGTTGAGATGGTTTGGACATGTGGAGCGTATGAGTGAAGAAAGAACGGTTAAACAAATTTATGAGGCGAATGTAGTTGGAAAAAGAAGCAGAGGACGACCGAGGAAAACTTGGCACAATCAGGTATGTCAAATACTTGAAAGCGGCCGGGTCAGGAGTCGTAATAATCGTCGGGTATGTATGAGGAGATGCATGAATGTAGAAGAGGCAAAGAATGTTTGCAAAGACAGAGTGGTGTGGCGTTCGATTCTCTCTGCCTACCCCTGCGGGGAAGCGGCGTGATGGTTAGTTAGTTAGTTAGTTAGTTAGAAATATTTTATCATCCCGAGTTTTTTTCGGTTTTCTTCTGCTCCTATTCCCAACAACATTCGCCTTATAAATTAGTTTTAAACTTCTTTCCTCACTCATTTGTTGTACATATCAAAACCCTTTAACATTTTATGGGAAATGGTTGTCATTACCTTATATTCTTATATCACCATTCGAACATCTATCATATGCACATTGTTTTGACTACTGCAGCCAGTCTGATTTGATCCTTATTTTACCAATTCCATGTCCCAACAAAGGTTAAGAAGAAAAAGAAAGAGAAGTATGACTTCCATGTAATTTCTCATCTATTATTTTTAATATCTCAACAAAGATGAAGAAGAATATGGAATTCAATATCACGAGTTTGATCCATATATTTAGAAGTTCAAAAAATTGAGTGGTATGGTTGTCAAAAATGAGTAGAATTGGTGAATGTTACACGTGTGTAAAGTGATCACTTAAACAAGCCTATAACAATCCGAAGCCCTGTAAATGGCCAGACTTTCATATTCCTCTTCATCTATGTTCCAAGTTCTAAACCCAAGAGAAGAAATTCAGATTTGTGCACAAAGATACACACTCAAAATGGTGATGTGTTCTAATATTCATATTATACACAACGCCTATCATGACTTCCATATTCTTCTTCATCTATGTTGAGATGTCAAAATGTAAAAATAACTCTGAAGAGGAGATGCTTAGATTTATGAACAAGATTTTGGACACACTCAAAAGCCTGTTCTGATATTCATAGCATGAATACATATCGACAGACGCCTGTAGGTTCGTCCAAAATTAATTCAGTCCGTAGGAAATTGTCGATGGCACAATGCGATCCGGAAACTTGATTTTGCAATTTTGGAATGAAGAGGAAATGTCGTCGGAACGGACGTGGATAAACTCCGAATCTAGGATATACATAATAATGTACTACATTTGAAGTTGCGAGCGTAATAATAAATCGTATTCGTTAGATCTGTAACTTTGAACAGCAATTACAGTTATGTAGTAACATGGAGAACGGAAGTAACTATTTAGGAAACAGAGGAACGGTTTAATTACCCTTTTGGATTTCTATGTCCATAAGGAACTGTGATGATGTTACTGGTATAATGTTCTCTTGATAACGTTAACGAAATTTAAGTGAAAATAACGGTGAAAAGTAAGTATTATTTCACCTATATTTCATAGGGTCTTTTAAAATATTTTCGATATTTTATTCCTTGAATTTCCTGTACATATATGTATGTATATTTATAATTTATATATACACACACATATATATATATATATATATATATATATATATATATATATATATATATATATATATATATATATATATATATATATATAAATATATATATATATATATATATATATATATATATATATATATATATATATATATATATATATATATATATATATATATATATATATATATATATATATATATATATATATATATATATATATATATATATATATATATATATATATATATATATATATATATATATATATATATATATATATATATATATATATATATATATATATATATATATATATATATATATATATATATATATAGGTGTGGCGTTCTATTCTCTCTGCCTAACCCTATGGGAAGCGGGATGTTGATAGGTTATATGTGGTTTTTCTATGTCACGTTTAATTTATTGGTGTGGCTCAGTCTGATTAGATTAAAATAAAAGAAGAAGAAAGCACATTAGTTTTAATTTTTAAAGTTTTTAATAACATAGTTTAATTTTGCGATGATTGCATTCAATGCATTGCTCATATATTAAAAATCAATGAAGCAACATTGCAATCGAAAACATTAACTTGCTAAGTTTTAGTAGCTAACAAGAAACTCGTTGTCTTGTATGATCAATGTATGCGTTTAGATCCAACAGATGACGCTACGATAAAAAGCAGTTAAAAAAACGTGTTTTATTTGTCACATATTTAAACACCTATTTCAGGTAAAGTTAAGACATGCCCGTATTTGAATGACACGTTCTGTCAAGATTCTAAAGCAATCGATGGATAACTTGAAGAGATTTGAGATTTAAAACAAATTAATTTATATATATTTATTTAAATATATGTTTTTATCAAACGATGCTCAAACGCACGCCTACATACCATCATCACCTTTCGTACCACGAGGACTGTAGTTAATATAATGAGGTTCGAATAATTAACGAACCTTCTGATATCTTAATTGTCTACTAACGGGTCGGGCTATTAAACCATTTCCGGTCTCTGAAGCCATTATTAAATTTTGTATTTAGTTAGAACACGATAATTTAATATAGACATTAATATCAATTATTCAATCAGATGCCGGCTTCATATAATAATAATATTAAATAATTACTACAGCTAGCAATAATATCCAATATCCCGTGGCTACCGAGATATAAATTTATTTATTTATTTTGATATACGGGTATAAGGCATATAATGCCTTTCACAAGAAATACATTGAAAACAATAAAAATAAAGGAAATAAAAATACCAACGATATATTTTTCTTTTTTTTTTCTTCCGGGATCCATCCCAACTTATCATCTCAGTAGACTGTGAGGGCTAGCTCTCCTCATCCTCAGGTTGTAGGTCCTTCTATCATATACAACGTCCCTAGATCATGCTTAAGAATCATGTTATCTTTTTGTAGCATATTTATGATCTTTATATTATACATATATTTATCTTAATAATGATAATAGCGTAGAGTTATGAATTTAACCGTATTTATTTACATACGAGTACTTCTTCAAATCTTTATGCTCACCCCAATAGTGCATAGGGCACTGCATCATTTAAACGTAGTGTTATCTCGACAGTAGCTCGTAGTGATAGCACATGCAAGAAAGGTGATCAGATTCAGGTACCAGTCCAGAGTAATATTGAACAAATACTAGAGTGAAAAATATCACTTATATTTATTTTGACCCCTCTCTGAGAATCGAACCCGGAACCTCCAGAACGGTAGCCGAAGGTGCTGACCATTACACTACAGAGGCGCACAAAAATTTATTTACATGCAAAAACTTTAATATGTTTTATTTACTTGTGGTCTCATAGGGAGAAAGATTATCAGTTTCATCACTCAAACAAAGCCTATGACGGATTGTTAGAGCTACGAGTAAATAAACTCAGATTTCCAAAGTCTTCACAATCTTTAGTTCGTTGGAAGATATTGCTTTTTGGCAAAAAGCCCGCCATTGTACTTATTTATTTTATGTACTTGAAGTTTAAATAAACAAATAAATATATCAGTATAAAAAAACTCCTAAGAGTAAAAAACCCAGATTTAAAAAAATATTGACACACTAAAAATATTGTAAAGTTATTATTATCATTTGCTATATTTAGTTAAAGTGAGTGTTATATCGTAGTTATACAGGTGAAAGGGACCAAGTGCATTTTTTAACAAAAACGCGATTATTGACTATTTTATATCTTACTAGCTTAATATTGCATTAAAAAATTCCCAAAGGATTTTAAACTTGGTAGTATATTATATTGACGTGTTAAAAATGACTAACTGCATTGGTGTTTATTTTGTTGTCAAGCAAAAGTGACTTAAATGGCCCTCGTGAACATTTTACGTTTTGTTAGTTGGTCACTTTCTCCTGTACGACAACGATATATGAGTAACATGTTAATTATTCAATTTTGAACGGTTAAATAGATTTCGAGTCGTTTTCTCTGCATACACATGACAGCTTACGGTATTTCAATATTAATAGATTAGTTATTTAAATCACTTTCTAGACATTCATTTCGAAATACGATTTTAATTATTTGAGGGGTCGTTTTATGTATTTTAAGTGCAATTGGCCGTTAAACTGAGGCGCCCTCTTGGGGTACACAGCGATGTTATGTATAATATATGATTTCATGTTCAAACAGCCGGTGACTTTTCAGCACTTTGAAATCTACAGCTTGCCTTGTAATGTGAAATTGTGCTAAAATAATCGCACTCAAGAGAACAAGGCATCTTTAATACTTTATGACACTAAGGAAAATTTATATACCTCATGGAAAATTTTACAAAAATATGCATTTTCAAACATATTCGTTTGAAAATGCTATAACTAGGTGAATATATATATATATATATATATATATATATATATATATATATATATATATATATATATATATATATATATATATATATATATATATATATATATATATATATATATATATATATATATATATATATATATATATATGTCTAGGCAATATGTATTTCTATAACCACTGCTGACAATTCGCTCGCAGTTCTCTTCAGAACTTCGGGACGCGGATCTGACTTGGGAGGATGCAAGGGAGCTGGCAGCTGACAGAAAAGCCTGGAGATAGTTTGTGGACTCCCTATGTTCCACCTAGGGAGCGGATATGGTTTTAATACTAATAACTAGGTGAAACAATTGTCACAATATTAATTTTTATGTCATGACTCAAAAAGTCTGTGTTTGATTTATAAATTAATTTTGAAATACAATTTATGTACATTAATTTTATATTTTGAATTAAATTATTCATCAGACATTCGTAAAGATTATTCGATATTAAATGTACTATAAATCTCGGTAAGCTCATTTCCTTATTAATCAGAGGTACTATTAAAAAGGCTATATGGGTACAACCTTGTGCAGATGTATGGCACCCATACAACGACACGCTGTAAGGGTTAGCACATCAAATTTATGCAAAGTTATTCCACTATCGAGAACACCTCACTCGATCGTTTTTATTCGCACACTATATTCTATGGGGCTATTACGACACTCATACTTAGTACAGTTAATTCATGATAAGGTAGTCTACATTTCTACGAGCTTAACAACCCCATATAAAAATATACATAAGTATACACTTATAAAATATAGGGTAACTTATTAATTCAAAAAGTAACAGAGAGTAGGCAGAGAAAAAAGAACGCCATACCAATCTGTAATTGTAAACAATATTCGCCTCCAATTTATGCACTTCCTTATACATACCAGTCGATCAATCTGACCTAAACAGTCAAGTATATGAAAATCGAATTTATCATGTCAAATTTTCCTCGGTCTTCCTCTGCTCTTATTTCTATCTACGAGTACATTCAGCTGATAATATGTTTCCCGTTCTATCTTCATTCATTCGTTTCTCACCACCTAATATATATGTATATATATATATATATATATATATATATATATATATATATATATATATATATATATATATATATATATATATATATATATATATATATATATATATATATATATATATATATATATATATATATATATATATATATATATATATATATATATATATATATATATATATATATATATATATATATATATATATATATATATATATATAAATATATATATCATTTTCTATATTTTATCTCAAGTAAACGTATAGTACTGAATAATTTCCATTGTTTGTATTATACGAGTATATATTTGTGAAAATTTAATTTCATTCTGATTAATATTTGTGTTATTATTATTTTTTTTAATTGGCATCTTCATTCGTGTCTCTACGAATGAAGATACCTTTTAATTAAAAAAAATGTCATCTAATTGGTAATTGGTTAGATTAGACAAATTATTTAGGTAAAACTTTACCCTAATTTGTGTCAAAGTTGGTTGAAACTGAAAAAAATACATCAAATTGAAAAGCTTTTTTAAACGCTCACACAGATTAAAAGTCTTAAATGCCCATTGAAGGGTAACGCTAGCTTTGAATCGACTTATTGGGACGAAAATATCGAAAGTCACCTTAGATGTCCTTCATTCATTATTAATCTAATCTAAACTCCGAGTGCTCCCAAACTATTTTATATTTTACCAAAGGAAATTAAACTTGAATTTATTTATCAGAAATTCGTAGAATTTTAATGAAGAGCTTTAGCTGATGGTTAAACTTTTTTCACTTTAGACATCTCAGCATAGATGAAAAAGAATATGGAGGTCTGGGTTTTACAAGGCTTATGACCTGTCAGAGGTTGGATAAAAGATGTAACCGGTAACGCGTTGCTGTGGCTTTAATTAGTTAAACGAAAATATATCAGATTTACAATCATATTAAGAAGGAAAAAGAGGAAAGGAAAAAGAAGGAGAAATAGATGTACATAGGATAAGAAAAAGAAGAAGAAGAAGTAGAAACAGGTGAAAAAATGCAAGGTTGAGAAATGCATTATCGATAAAATAATGAAAGGTGTATTAAGATGACATGATGATGATGATGATGATGATGAATATATTAGGAAAAAGGGGCAACGGAAAACCGTAGAAAACCTTGCATTAAGTATTTTAAATATTTGACCATGTCACATACTTGAACATATCAAGATCATGGACGTGATCAGATTAGTAGTCGAAATAATTGGAGGATATATATAAGATGATTTTTCAATGTTTAAGAGGCGAAGATTATTTGCGAAACAGATTGTGGTGACATCTATCCTCCCAACATACCTTTGCATGGAAGCAGTGTGACGGTTTGTTTAGTTTTTAACAAAATAAAACGTTTGTTTTGACTAACTATGCACATAAACGTGAAACAAAAAGAACAAATATATTAATTAAACTTTAAAAGGTCAGAGAAGTCAAATATCGATCACTTTATATTTAAATATCAATCATAAAACCCTGTTTCACAGTCAGCTGAATTTGTGAACAATAATACAACGATATGAACGGCAAATCTGCGATTAATATATAGTCCGAATAATTCTGGATGTTTCTGTCGTGTATCGTGGTCAGACGTGTCATAGACACCCTGGTTGCGAAGGATGTACAATCTGAACTACAT
This sequence comes from Brachycentrus maculatus, assembly GCF_059751285.1. NCBI lineage: Eukaryota > Metazoa > Arthropoda > Insecta > Trichoptera > Brachycentridae > Brachycentrus > Brachycentrus maculatus. Next base: position 452,037 of record NW_028280916.1, read on the forward strand.
ACAGCAGTAAAGCAAAGCGTCGCTTCAAATGTATTTAAGCGCTATGTCTCTTATTTTAAGAAATATAAAAAAGCTTTAGAAAATGACAAACCCATCATAATAAAATTCTTCCATAATCAGTTTCTATTTAGACCTGAAGATGGAAGCATAGCTTCTAAAACTAGTCGTTATAATAAAATAATCTCAAGTGCTAAAAAACAACTGTTTTTTTACAATTTTATCTTGTCTCACCACAAAGTGAATGCCGAAACAATAAATAAAAATGTGTCATTCAGTATATTTTTTCTGTAAATATTTATTTTTTATAAGGCAGTTTTAACTAGAAAAAAGGATTGAATAATACCGAAATTATTAAAAAACTCGATTCCTTAAATCGCAATATGTACTCATATGAAGGTTTAAAAATTTATGATGAGATGCCTGAATGTAGGAAAAATGAAAAGAGCTGGAATAAATTTAATAGTAAATGATTTTTGTATTGTATGAAGATATGTTAAATTACGTGCAAATATTGGTTTGTTGACTTAATGTTATTCAAGCTAACTTAATACAAGAAGTAAACAAATAAATAATATTAATTAACACAGAGGGTGTGTTAAAAATGAAGTGACTTAAAGAACACGGGTTTCCGCTTTAATTCATGGGATATGCTTGATGGCTGAATAGTTTTACATAAATTTACAGGGGTTTGAAGCAAATGATGGCATGCTCAAGCCTATGGGATGAAAGCTTAGTAAGAAATGTGTTGTGGGCGAACGTAACGAAATTTCAATAGTAAGCGGTGCATAATAAGGGATAAGAGCCAAAGGAAATTTCCATTCAAAGAGAGAAAACATGTTTTTGTACCTCACGTGTATTTCGCCTTCGAAATAAAAGGGTTAAACCATCCTTCTATTATAATAACTTCTATTTTCTGCAGATATTGGAACACATCTATATATGAGAGAAACATACGTTGAATAGCATATTAGATGAATATCAATAGAAAGTGGATATTTATACTCGTATCACGAGATAAAATACAATATAGCATGTCTGTTTTTGTAAAAATATGAATTTTCGTTCGAAAAAGAAACAAAAAAATGTTTATACATTACAAATAAATACAATTGAAAAATAATACAAAACGTTAAAATCCAACATCTCACCAAAATCCATTTAAATTATATTATTAATGAATCGGCATTAACTTTGTCGAATGACATGTTAATTATTTAAAAAAAATTAAACACTGGAATATACCACTTAAATGAGTTTTATTTATATAAATACGACTAGTTTCAAAAACTTACAAATGTTTTCATCTTCTGGTAAAAATTAAAACATAATTTTAATTTTCATAGTTTAGTGGTAGTTGATAGTTTAGTTTAAGTGGTATAAAGTGTTTAATTAGTAAAAATTAATCAACAATTCAATAAGTTGATTTGGTAAATACGAACATTTATTAAAATCTGATGTGACACGTGTTTCGATGCATTCATTTTCATTTTTCCGAAAAAAATCTTTGTATGAAATGAATTTTATGAGATTTTTTTAGAAGGATTATATAGGAAGTAGAATGGCCAAGGCCGTCTCCTAATAATATTATTTTGTCAGTATAAATAATTAGCAAAGTTTAAATGTCAAATTTTTTATTTTATTTAATTTTTTTAATTTTTTTTTATTATTAGATTAAAACCAATATTTTTAGCTTTTCCACTTTTTTATTTGACCAGCGACCGGGTTTCGTCGTTACCGACATCATCAGACTGGTCGGTAACGACGGTAATGTCGGTAATGTCGGTAACGTCGGTAATGTCGGTAATGTCGGTAACGACGAAACCCGGTCGCTGGTCAAATAAAAAAGTGGAAAAGCTAAAAATATTGGTTTTAATCTAATAATAAATTAAAAATGCGATTCCATCACGAAGTGTCAGTGGATAATATAAATCTATTTAAATGTCAAGTATTTTTTATATATGACGTTGTTGAAAGGAGTGAGCGATATGTTATGTATATTATCGTGTGAACGCAAGTTTCAAATTGTAACATCAAATCTGCTCAAATGTTGATCCAATAAAGCCTTCAAAGCAGCGTCGAATAACCTGGATAACTTATTATTATAATAATATCAACCGCAAGAGACGCTTTATTAATAACTTGAGCAAGTACTCACGAAATATTATCAAAAGCAGAGAGTTATTATGCTGATAAGTTTCTCGAGAACTCTCACCGACTCGAGTGCTACTTTTGGTTGATCCTCATGAATGGAGTTACTCTCAAAACGATAATAATTCATTTTGATTGTACCTATGAGGTTATAAAAACAAAAAAGGGTCATAGGCGTTAATGATATGATATAAAAAAGATATTCTGAATATTGTCAATATTTAAAGCTTTTACTTTGTGGTTAGTTATTTTAATTTTTAATTTTTTTTACAAAAATGTTAGTAATATTAGTATATAACCACTCACTGACATTTTTATGTCTACCGGTTTCGAGTTATGTAGTTTTAAGTGAGTGAGTAGTGATATGGTGGTGAAGGGTAGTATTGTTTGCATGCAGCAACTAATAAGAACATATATTGTAAAGATAAACTAACAATATTATTATTTTTATAGAAATATATTTATGTAAGTGATTAGTTACATTTTCTCATTTGTTTCTTTTCAATATGCTTCTCACCTTAGGTTTATTTTCTATTTTTTAAACCTGTTTATTGTTTTATATTTTGCCCCGGTTTGTCTATGATTTTGTATTTTTTGTATGTTTCGTATTTGTTTTTCAGTCTTGTAAACCTTTATCATACAAACATATTTATTAATTTGGCGTTTGATTTAAAGAACTCCATTTTGATGAAAGTATTAATTTTTAAAGCAAAAATTGAAACAATTGTCACAGTATTAATTTCTAGGTGTTTTTTTCTTAATAAAATACAACTTAGTAGACTGAAAAATCTGTGTTTGATATAAGAATATATATATATATATATATATATATATATATATATATATATATATATATATATATATATATATATAAATATATATATATATATATATATATATATATATATATATATATATATATATATATATATATATATATATATATATATATATATATATATATATATTTATATATATTATATATAAATATATATATATATATATATATATATATATATATATATATATATATATATATATATATATATATATATATATATATATATATATATATATATATATATATATATATATATATATATATATATATATATATATATATATATATATATATATATATATATATATATATATATATATATATATATATATATATATATATATATATATATATAATTTACATAATTTGATACTGTTACATTGTATATGTCAACGAAAACTTATTAGTGCCTAAAAGTTGTCGAGTTAAGTAAGCGATTAACGTTTTTATTTTGTATATGGCTAAATTTTCTGCCAAATCAGTGCCATAAATTATAATATGTATTTAAAAAGAGTTGATAAGGTTTTATTAACCTAAGGTATTGTTTCTCAAACTTGGAGTCTCACAGCGAAACGTAAAACCCACAAATTAAGTCATTCAGGTGTGGTAAACTTCTGCTAGTTAAAATATGTAAACTAGTAATTTTATAATTAATTTATTAATTCCTCTACTGACGTTCTGTAAATTTGAGAAAGGCAAATTCCAATTTGTATGTTCTGGGATGCTTCAGACTTTCAGAGTCAGAAGCAAAGTCAAAGCAGTCGGGTCAGAAGTTGAGATGATCGACGGGTATGTACGAAGAGATGCATGAATGTGTAAGAAGCTAAGAATGTTTGCAAATACAGAGTAGTGTGGCGTTCTATTCTCTCTCCCTATCATCGAAGGGAAGCTGTGTGATGTTTAGTTACTTGGTTAGTTTTAAATAAAACTGATAAAAAAAAACCATTTTGAGTGTGCCCAAATACTTGTTTTCAATTCTGAGTTACTCCACTTAGGAGAAATTTTATATTTTTGACATCTCAACGTAGATGAAAAAGAATATGTTAGTCGTCGTTTAAAAAAATTGAAAGTGTGTTGAATGGTGAATTTTAAAAATAATAAAAAATATTTTGGATAAGTTATATAGCGCCATTTCCGTAAAATACTACCTCGAGGGCCCTTATATTTTACACTTAATAAGTCTATGATAAGGCGTTAGCCCTGCAAATATCCAGTCTTTCATATACTTCCTCATCTGTGTTGGGATATCAAAATATTTTTGTTTTGATCGTGTAAAATAAAAATAAAACAGTTTGATTTTCCAAAGTTGTTTTTTTTAATGCATTGTGTTTTCAACCACTGCATGTAAGCATACCGTGCAAACTAAGTCACGATTCGGCCAGCGGTCCGAGTGGATGTGTTAACAAGGGCTTCATCGTTTATGTTATTAAAATATTCACAGGCCAGCGACAAGTTTGAAGAAATGATGTGATTAAATCTAACGACGCAGTACCCAACTATTTCACGAGGCAGATTATATCGGCCCGGACTGCCCTTTAAAGCGCGGACCGTAGTCGTCACAACGGCTGGACTAATTGAACACAAGGATTGTCTAGAATCAGCGCTGGAACAAGCGTCGCGCCACGTACTGAAAAGAGGCAAATTTGTTTACAAATTTTGCGTCTTAAAAGCAGTTAACTTTTTTGTACGGCAATATTACATATAACTATGAGACTTGTAAGCTGTCCCACCGCATGCCCAGATCTGATACAGAAGCATCTAGGCTTTCTGACAGATCAGCTATTGCAAAACATTTTTTTAACTAAGTTGCGAAATTTATTGAAAATGTGAAACAATATAAAATTGTTTTCCGATTTTACGGTGAATTTATATTTAAAAGCTTTCAATATCCCTGTCACTGCCATTCTAAATAAATACAAGTTTGTAAATCCGTCACCAAATTTTCTAGAAGTACCCCCGGTCTAGGCAGTAAAGGGATTAGATCCGATTCCGACCCGACGTTGGCCGGTACACAGACGCCGACAACCCCGACCAGCACAACAGACGGACACGGAATAGTGCAAGACATTTACAGAGAATAACTATGAGCAGTCTATCGGCTTGGCGCTTTTAAGCTGCCTAAATTATTAAACTTTATAAAATACCTACAGACAAGAAAAATTTTAAACACCTAAAACACGCCAGCTTGCATCTACTACATTGAGAAAAAGAATTTGGACTTGTGCGCCCGTATACCTCACCGCCGTGATAGAATACCTAGCTGCCAAGGTGTTAGAGATGCCCAGCAATACCGTCAGAGACAACAAGAAGACCAGCATCACCCCCGATATCTAAAGTACTGACTTCCATATCCTTCTTCATCTTTGATGATTCTTTGAGATGTCAAAAATAATAGCAAAAATTCATTATGACATCCATATTATTCCCTTCTTCCTTGTAAGGAGGTGCCTGGGTCTGCGATGGCAAGTGAACCCATGTGGGTCCGGCGCTGCGAGAGTAAACAGTAAACCGTTTTGTAAACACGCATGCCCGAGTGGGGGGCGGCCGAGAAAACTTTGAGAAGCGCTCATTTTGTGGCTACACACTATTGGTTATAATCCACGATGTGTATATGATGGTTTCGAGGAGGTTTCTGGGGCAAAATTAACATGCGTAATATGTAGTCTGTCCCTTGACACGAAGTCGGGCACTTTAGCATTTCCGGATTTCTTTGGCTCGCGAATACACTATACTTAAATATTATTGACGTATAGTTAACAACATTTTAAGCGTGTCCTAATACTTGTTCACAAATCTGGACCATCTCCAATTATAGGAGTTATTTATTAAATTCTTTCATCTCACCAATGGATGTCTCTAGTGAAATTCTAGTGATTCAAGCACAATGTTTCGAAATTGGATCATATATATAAAACTTCCAAGAATTCGAGTAGTGTGGTTGTCAATCATGGGTAATATTGCTGAATGTTACACGTGTGTAAAGTGATCGCTTAAACCAGCCTGCGGCAGTCGTAAGACCCGTAAATGCACAGACTTTCAAATTCTTCTTCATCTTTATTGAGATGTCAAAAAATAATATGACGTAGAGTTAAATTAAATTAGCTTGGTACAGTCGTATCACATTCAGTCATCATCAAACGTGGTCATATTTACATGTTGCGGTAGAATTTCCATATATTGGTTTTTGTATACAGTATTGTCACCTTTCATCAAACAACTATTACTTCTACTTCTACTTTTGATCCAATGGTGCATAGGGCACTGCAACTTTACGTTTTTGCATTGACCTATAAAGCTTAAATAGATGTTTCAAATATGTTACGTTATTCAGTGTAGGTTGATTAATGTACTAGTATTTTGTCAGTGAAATCATGCCTCTTCCACATTCATGAGTCTCCTCAAATATACCCGTAGATAATTTCGACTCCTGACCTTACCACTTTCAAGTTTTCCTCGATCTTCGTCTGTTTCTTTTACTACATTCGCCTAATAAATTTGTTTTGCCGTTCTTTCCTCACTCGTTCGTTCCAAATGTCCAAACCAACACAACACACCTTTCTTAATTTGATCGATAATGCTTATTTCACATTTGCATTATTTCCTTTTTACCACACGGACATCTATTAAATAAAGATAAAAAAAATGCCTTTGGATTCTGTATTTCATTTAACATTTTCTTCTTAAACTGATTGTTTTCCTGATCAACTAAATTTATAAATATTATTTTAACGTTTTTCACCGAAATATTGAGAAAAAAAGGATTTTTGTACTTCGACTTGCGTTGTAACCCATTTATTTATATTTTTACACCCAATATGCTACTTCCCATTCTGCTTACCTTATATCTGTTTTTTTTTATTCAAAATGTTATAAATAGCTTTAAGCCATTATATTACCCTGTGTAATTTTTGTACAACGCGTGATGGCGTTTAAGACTCAAAATAAAAATATTCTATACGGGGGTTCGTGTGTTCTTACATTTACAGTCCGTTCGTTATCCTTGGATTTTCAATTGTTTATAAATATTAATGGTTGTATTATACTCGTAAGGTATTATTATAAATTAGGTTTACTGTTCTCTACACGCAAGATGGAAAATAATACAAATGAAAGAAAAGCGATACAATTTTGCACTAAAATAACTACGTTTAATTCAGATTTATTGTAATATTTTATTTGAATGGATGTACTTAAGAATAAATAAATAATTACATCAAAAGTATTTGATATTTTTAAATGGCCTTTCAAATTCAAAAAGGTAGGAGGCTTGAAGTAATAATGTCATATCTTACAGGAGCATTGTACCATTGATAAGGATATAAGACGCTAGTAGGTACTGTGTTCAGTACATGTGGTCCAATATGCTGGCACGTCACTTTGCACACTGCTCTACACTTGTAATAAAGAATTTAATATAGTCCTATGTATGCGACATGACACCAGTGAATTGAAGTGTAAGTTTACATAGAGATGCCCAAAAGATATAAAAAATGATGGATACAGGGCCCTCAAGAAGTAATGCGAGTGGTATGTTTGCTTCAGCATACTTACCATACTGGGATGGGCTAATAAGACATTAAGTGGCAGGCTTCTTGGAGAGGCTGATGAAGAGCTCCAACCTTATCATAAACTGCTTATGGAGTACAGATATGAACTGGACATGTGGCAGCATTGGAGCGTTGTGTTGCAATTACCAGTGAGTTGATCTTCTTACACCATCTCTCCAGAATCACAATGTTATTAAATATTTCTTTTTGTTTTAATTTTATTATTTTATTTCATAATATTATATAGTTGTAAACAAAATATGGCTGACTAAATATTAAGTATTGTCTCCACCCCTTGGTCAAGCCGAAATAAAAAAAATACCATGAAACGGTTAATAAGATCGTAAAAGTTTTCTTAAATTACTCATTGATCTGTCGTCAATGAAATCTGATCGTCAAAGAAATCATAGACTTAAATTATGTGAATTTAAATTGTAGTGACTCTTTATTATACTCTCCTTATCATTTATTGTACATATTATGTAACACATGTTTATTAGTAGAATTATACAATGTGAACGATGAATGATAAGAATAGCGTTATAATACCATAGTAAAAAGTTAAGAATGCCTTTAATATACAAAATATACTCTTCATTTTATTTTTTCTGTGGAAATCCTGACGATTTTATAGGATATTTTATAAGATTTATGATTCTTAACGAGTGCTATAAGCAAACAGTTGTCAAAATATGTCTGTCTGTATGACGAGAGATCAATCTTTTCTTCACATCTTAAGTTTGATACTGATAAAATCGTGATAATCTGTAATATATAAAATCATGGCATTTATTACATACATATACTCGTAGTCCAGAAAAATCAATCATATTTTAGGATAAACCTCAAAATAAAATAAACAGTTTTGTTTTTTGGCATAAGTGTTCCTCAGGACCCTAAAAATGTCCTCTCAAAAGTCCGTATCCTTCGGATGTCTTCTCCCTACTCCTTAATGTATCCCTGGTCGATTTTCAACAGTAAGTTACTTAAGTATATCAACATCGCATAATTTTTATTATTTTATGAAAATAAAACAAAAGTTGGAGTTTTAATCATTAACATTTTATTTACAGTTCTGTACATTAAATTTAATGTTACAAATGTAATAATTAAATGGAATAGTATTTCTCTTACATTAATTATGAGTCCACCTATTTTCTTTAATAAATAAAAACGACATTTTATTTACAATTTAGGTTAGTATGCAGTACTAATATTTAGCGTATTTTGCTTTGACTCACAAATATTTCCTAGTACAAATAAACTCAAATATTTCAGAATACAATGTTCATTTAATATATTTGAAAAATGTACATAATTATTTTTATATATATAAAAAAATAATTGAGAAAATTTACATACAATGTTTTTATTTTTGAGAAATCACAGTAAATCATTTAGTTAAAAAAATAACTTAGTGAATAAACACAAATTCCCTGTTTGTTTTGTATTTTTATGAAAAAAATCATTGATAGTTAGAAAACCAATTAAAAAAGATAAAATAATGATTTGCTTAAACAATAAACACTTGTTTAATACCACTTATTGAGATTTATATCATTACACACGACTAGTATCGAAAACTACAGTTGTTTTCATCAAAAGGTGATTAAAAAACTAATAAGCATTTTTTGCAGGTATTATGTAAGAGGTGGCTAGAGTAATAACTGGAAGAGGGTGGGGGGGGGGGGGTTAAAGGCGGGACTTTTCAATGGAAAAGTAGATAATAATGGTGATGAATTTTCATATTATCAATTCATATTTTATCACAATGATTTTTTATGTATATCTGATTTGTTTCTGACTTGACCTTTGTATGTGACTGAGTGTACTAGTTTGAGTTAAAATAAAGTGGTATTATACAAGAACTCAATAAAAAAAATCAACATGTCATTTCACAAAGTTAATGCCGAATCAATAAAAAATAATGATTGGAATTGTTTAATTTTTAATTTTTTTTTATTCCATTTTATAAATCCCTTTTCTGAAAAATTTAATGCACTGAAATAGTAAAAACTAATATCTAATTTATTTTTAAGTTTTTTTTCGCCGTTTATCGAAACAATTTTACAAATATTTCTTAACATTAAAAAACAATAAACTATTTACAATTAACTGGAAATGTTTGTATTTTTTATTCATTTATTTCGTTTGATATTATATAATATAAATATATTAATATTTTAACATTGTCTATAGTATTATTTTGATTAGATATTCAAAATCTTATCTATTCAAAAATTACAATTCTTATTTAAGTTATTTATCTTAATTAGTGGACATTATTTACACTCCTCCAATTTTTTTATTTTTATTATTTTGTTCTTCTATTTTCCATCGTCATTTTCGTGGCAAGCAATTCTGCAACAAAAAATATCACATTAAAATATGTTTTATTGTATAAAAACCACATTCAAAAATGTTTTATTGTATAAAAAACCATTTCAAAATATGTTTTATTGAATAAAATACATTAAAAATAAGAAATTGAACAGGTAATCATTAAACATTAATTCATAATAATAAACGAAAGGAGAGACGTCAAAATAGACAGCAATATGTGTCATTTTCGGAACGATACATCGGTAGTGTAAAGGCAAACGGGTTTATCTATCTCAGACCAAATTTTACAGGAGAGCAAAAACAAACATGTAAAATTAAATAACTCATTTGTTTTATGTATTTTTGTATGCACATATCTTAATAAAACTAAGTATGTATTGCAACTATAGCTATATCCTTTTTCCAGATTATGGAATACACCATTTTACACACTTTTGTGGAACAAAATGAGAAAATGAAAAATTTGACAAATATATCCCTTTGCCTTTACACTACCGACATATTATAGTCGATTTTACGCCACTCGTCGACGCGATGAATCAATCGTATATAAAGGTGGCATTTAAACGGTGGCCTTTACATTGACACCGAATAGTCCGCTATATGCAACCGCTAAATACCATAAAAATGTAAAATTGCACAAATTTTCTTTTGTATTCTAGCATATAATTAAATTGAACCTTCCTTTTTAAGTTCTTAGTTAAAAAATATTGATAAAGTGATCACTCAAGCCAGCAAAACGCAGTCTAAAAGTCCAAAACCCTACGATTCTCAGACTTACATCTTCTTTCATATTCGATACATGTTTCATACCAAGTTGAGATACCTTTGAATTAACATCTCATCCGTAGAGTGAATATTACAGTGTCTGATATAATAAATTATATTAAAATTCCATATTTTTATTCATCTACGTTAAGATGAAAATATTATTAGTAAAATTATTATTAATAAAATTCCATTGTGGATATCTTCTTTTATATACAGATAAGAACGATACACGATTTAAATTAAGTTGATAGACCCTATTTATTGATTTGACGTTTAATTTGTAGAACTCGATTTTAATTTATGCTGTATTTTATTGTTAAAAAAACACATCATTTTCATAATTCTTAATTTTTTTCAAACCGTTATCTGCACCCGATGGAGCAAAAAGCACTGCACCATAGAAATGCACTGTTATCTTGATCGTTAACACATGAAGGAAAGGTGATCAGCCCTCCGCTTCAGGTCCAAAATAATTTTGAATAAACATTAGAGTGAAAAATCACTTATATTTATTTTACTCCTCCCTGAGAATTGAACCCGGGACTCCAGTGCGGTAGCCGAGCGGGCTGACCATTACACAACAGAAGCGGATAAAAATAATTAAAGACAGTTAAATTCTTTACAAAATTGAATTTATAGTTGACGAAGTATGTAATCAATAAGTTTCTCGATAGAGTTGGGGTCCCTAAAATCTGGATTTACATACACTATCGACCCATTAGTAGTGCAAATCAGTGTTCCCCAAACTTTTTCTTTTCATGATACACCTACCGTATCAACCAATTTCTAAGGTGCATATTTACCATATTATGGTAACATAATAAACAAATTATGTTTAATGCGAAATGTGAGCCACCTCAACTGAACACATGCAATCAAAATTTGGAGTAATTGTGTTATTTTCAAAAACACTAGAATTTTGAAGATTCTTGGGAATGATTGGAATTTGAAGGATGGCCCTATTATCGACACCAAATAGTTCAATCGCTATATACCGTAAAAAATAAATAATTACACCAATCAAATTCCAATTTCCTTTTGTATTCCTTCATTTCATTATGTTTTACCTTCATTTGTAAGTTCTTTGTCCAAAAATATCGATTAAGTTCAAAAAATTATGGTAGACAAAAAAATTCTTACATAATGAGTCTAAAATTAACACAATATAAAATTCAAGATGGCGTTCATGGATGGAATAAAAGTGAAATTAAAACTAACATTTTAAAATTGTGTTAAATCTTAAGATCTAAATATTTAAATAAACGACAATGGTATGCGCATGTGAGGAGAATTGAACCATCCAGACTCCCCCACATTGAATTGCATGGCCGAAATCAAGCTAGACGACTCAACATCGCAGGAGGCTAATCCCTCTTAAATATAGGCCACAAGGCTGACACCAAGAAGAAGAAGAAGAGAAGCTAAGAAATGCAGTTTCACTCAAATTTATTTACTTCAGAATACACATACTTCACATATCGTTCACTCCTTTCTAAAAACGTCATAAATCAAAAAACTTGATTTTTCAGAAGAACGTTTTTAAAGTTTAAAAATATAATACAATGTATTTCAAATAAATATCAAGTCACTTACTGAACTTTTTACTATGCAACAGATCTTTTTAGGTAAAACCTAAAGGTTTTTTCTCCATTTGAAAAATATTTAGTTTTTTTAAAAAATAATTAAACAATACATTTTCTTCAAAATGCAACAACACTTTCTGTCATGTGGCGGGTAAATATTAAGTTAAAATATGCTTTTTTTGCTGGAATATAGTACATTCTCTGGACATTCCGAAAACATGCACAACTGAAAATTGACGATTTTATTTATGACGTTCTTGAAAGGAGTGAGCGATATGATTTTTTTTTGAAGAATGAATTAATTCATCAGTGCCCTTAAATAACTTAACACAAGCAAGTATCAAACTCCCCATCCACACTTCTTTGTGAACCTTATTCTTGAATTGCGGTCATAATTTCTTAAATGATAAAAATAACGCATTTAAACTATGAAAAAATTCTTAATATTATTAATATTTAAAGCATTTACTTTGTGGTTAGTTATTTTTTTTTTTTTTTTACAAAAATGATAACAATATTAGTATTAGTGCATGTTTAACCACGGCTCGTAACGCATGTCTGTGCTGAAAACTTCAGTGCATGTTGGTCTTCAGGTCGACCAAAAATCGCATGTGTTAAACATTTTGTGTAGTTTTAAGTGTGTAAATGGTGCTAGGTGGTGAAGGGTGGTATTGTTTGAATGCTGTAGTAGTGACTGTTCCGACGAAGAGACGGGTATTTCTGAAACCGGTAGACATAAAAATCTCGGTAAGTGGTTATATACTAATATTATAAACATTTTTGTAAAAAAATAAATAAGTAAAAATGACTAACCACAAAGTCAATGCATTAATTTATTGGTTGTTATTTATTATTTATTATTATTGTTTTGTTTGTAAATAAAACTAAGTCTTGGAACTGGCAAAAACATCCTCTCGATGGATGACTTATAAAAAAAAGTGGTGTACTTATATTTTTTATAACAAAGGGTTAGAGTCCAAAAATATGGATTTATACCACTAACGGGTCGCAATGGATTCTAAAACGAAAATTGTCCGGTTCAATTTCAACTTCTGAACTAACTTTACTTCTATAATGGTGCCTTGAAGGTAATATATTATATCAAGAGTAGATAACAAATAATTGGCGAATTTTGGTGACAAAATGAAACTCACATGATAATCACAGCAATCAGTAGTAGTAAAAGTTTGGGGCGCATGGCGAGCAGTAGGGCGACCGGAGCCGCCGCCTGCTTCAGCTCGGCTGGTCGCGCACGCGCCCCGCTGTTTCCGTGCTGCATCGCAGCGGGCTGCTCTCCTGGTAAACAAATACAATTTATATTATAACAGTAAATCGTCGTTGACATAATAAAAGGTACTAACTCGAAAACAGACATTTTTACAGTGGTGTAAAAAATTAAATGGTGTCAATCATGGGTAGAATTGCTGAATGTTACACGTGTACAAAGTGATCACTTAAATCAGCCTTTGACGGTCGTTAGCCCCGCAAATGCCCAGACTTCTATATTTTTCATCATCTATGTTGAGATGTCAAAAAATAATACAAAAAAGCTAAACTGACAGTACACAACGGAGTCCTGGTTTCTCCCTTATGTATGGAAGCGAAGCATGGAGTTAGTAAAATAAGGATAAAAGCAGACTAAATGCAGTCGAAATGCGATCCCTCAAACTAATTTGCGGCAAAAAGATGTATGGCAGATGTTCGAATGGTGAAATAAGGAAAGAATGCAAGGCTGAGAATGCGAAGTATCGATAAAAATAAACGCTTGTTGAGAGGATTTGGATATATGGAACGTCTGAGTGAGGAAAGAACGGCAAAACACATTTGTGAAGCGAATATAGTTGGAAAAAGAATCAGAAGAAGACCGAAGAAAACTTGGCAGATCAGGTTTATCAAATAATAAAATAAGAGGCTGGGTCAGGAGTCCAACTTATCGGCAGGTTTGTATGGGGAAATGCATGAATGTGAACGAGGAGAAGAATGTTTGCAAAGACAGATAGTTGCGAAGTTCTATTCTCTCTGCCTACCCCTGCAGCATATAGGCGTGATGTTTAGTTAGTTAATTTTTATCCAAAATAAATGAAGTTCTCTTTATTATAAAACAGTTGTTAATTTTGAAAAAATTCTTAGTTAAATTTTTAATTATTATTAAAAATGCAAAATGCAAAGTATTGAAATTGATAATAATTAAATAAGCATACCTTAAATACGAATATAACATAATTTTGTTATTTTAAGCAATACTGTTTTATTTTATTACCAGAATATTGATAAACGCACATCAAAACTTATGAATTTTTATTTCAGAAGTGGCATTTTATGGAGCTTTTCAATTCATTCATTCCTTCCTTCCAAGTGTTAGTTTTACATAATGCATATGACCCAGATTTTTGACTTCAACTTGAATTGGTATTTTATACACATAACAACACTTGTAACATACCAGCAAATAACTAATTTTCTCATCATTTAACCATAACAAGAATTTGCACAATAAGTGTATTGGAATCAAGATAAAAATTAAATGTTATCAATATGTGTAAAACTCATTTTTAGTATAAAGATGCAGAGCATTCTGTTTAATAAATAAAAAAAACGAAATAAACTACAATTTCATTTATTGATTTAGCATTCACTTTGAGCGCATTAAAATAGTAAGTTATCCATTTTTATTTAACTTTTACTTGGTAAATGTCACTTTTTATTAAATTCTATTACGAGACGTGTTTTAATACAGTCTACAAAATGATTATCTTTTGTGATATCTTAACAAAGACGAAGAAGAATATGGAAGTCTGACCATCACTTTAATCATCCTACCCATAAATGACAACCACACTACTAAAATTTCGGAAATTATATTTATGCTTCAATTGAATTATTATTGAAATTATTTTATTTCAAACTTTATTTTTTAAAAAAAACCTTCAATATTCGTTTGTTTGATATCTTATAGGCTTTTAACATCTTAAGAAGGTGTTTGATAATAATGTCGACTGCATCGAAGCGAAAATTTGAATTTTACTTGGTAAATACCAAATTTTCTTTTATCTTTTTCAGACACAAAATGAAACAGGTGTCATTATATATTTTAAGAAAAAAGTGGTATTTATCACGTGAAATTAAAATTGGAAATATGAGTACATTACCACAAAGTGACTGCTGAATCAATTTATAACGCGATGTATTATTTGATTTTCAATATTTATTTTATCATTTTTATTGAATTAGACAGAAATAAAAAAAGTGTTCATTCTAAAATTTTTAAGAAATATTTTCTAAGTATACAATTTTCTATTCTATGCATGATTAAGAATTCACCTCAAAGGATTAAGAAGGATGGTGTTTGTCATTTCAAGGACACGTATGGCAAATTCCCATCGCCTAGCGAACCAAAAATCTCCATGTGGTTGCAAGTGATAAGACCTCGAACAACACTTAGCTATCTAAATATTGATCTAGCAAGGATAAAGGTAGCTTTGCTCTCGAATCCGTTATTGAACGAAAGGTGTCCTTGTGGTTTAACCCTTAGACAAAACCCCATTGTTAGACGGCACTAAGGATAATATTATTAAGTCTAGTAAGAGACTTATTTATCAGAGCTGTAGGGTGATATTTAAGAGGGTTGATAATATTTTTTTCTCTAATTTTCTGAGGGCTTCCAGTTACCTTGATTACAGTGGTAGCCTTATGCGGGTCCTGCTAACGTTACCGCGATTAAGTCTAATTGATTACAAGCCGTTTTTTTCAAAAACCATTATTCATTTATTTTATTTTATTCTTTGTTATATAAATAGAAATACAAAAAAAAAATAAAAAAAAATCTTGATTAACTGCTAAATAAACAGTTTATCATTGGGTTATTAAAGTAATCGTCAGTGAAATTAAAAATACGGGCCTCTTGTCGCTGCAGTATTTTCCTTGCAATTTTTCACAGAAACAACTAAAAAACTTTTTTTTAAATTTTCTTATTTTCTTCTGGGTAAACTAAAATAAGTGATTTAAAAAAATGACATTATAATTATAAAAATAAACTTTTTGATCAGCATATTTTTCGTTTGTTTTTTAAAGTGATATTACACATTTTGTTAATTTATTTAGTTCATTTAGAAGAAAATTTAGTACTAAAGTAAAAAAAAAACAAAACATTTGTTTAAAAAATAATCCGCTATCTAACCCATTTTAACTATCATGCCTACCGATTTAGAAATTTTTGAAAATAACAACTGGAGAAAGCGGGTTTCAAAGTATTCAATAACAAGGCGAGCACTTGTACGAGATATCTGGCACGATGCTCGTCTACTTTCGGCTTTATTTTCTTGGAAATATTTGGATTTGGCATCTGTCACTTTGAAAACATATTCTTAGATAGTATATCTATCGATTAAAGCAATAAAAAAAACAAAGTTAAAATAAAATCTGATTCAAGACACCCCCTTAAGCTAAATGCCAGGTCATAAGCCCTGGGATGCACAAACTTCCACTTTTTTTTTCAACTAATAAAGAGGTATGCCTCATTTCATATATGTATATAGATGACTGAACTGCAAAATTAAATAGATTTAACGTATTTCAAAGCATGATTTTTTTAAGACACGATTAAATTATTACATGATTAGTTAATATTTAAACCCGTAGACAGAAGCATCTGTAGCTTCCGAAACTTGTTAAAATTTAATACTCAAGAGATAAAATAAAAGTGTTTTATTTATAATTAATTTCAAAGCATTTTAAAATCATTGCAAAGTTGAAAAGAATAAGATTGTAAATTGCTATTAAATTGCATTAATATTACTAATTTTTCTAGTTATGCTACCCATAATATTTATTTTTATAATTCCACATATTTTACACATGCACATTCACCCTCTCATAGATATGTACGCGTTTGTTTGCTAGATCTACACTATATTTTGTACTAATATTTTTGTGTTTCTGTGGTTAACTATAATTGGCTTTATGTAATTATATTCTTTAAACGTTTTATTTTCCATATGTTGCTGTTGTTAACCCAAACAAACAAATAAATAAAAAATAGATGCCAGATCGTTAGCCCTAGGATGAACAAACTTCATTTTTTTGTAAAATAAAGAGAGAGATGCTTCATATCATGTTGAGACACCTATAAAATTTACATTGTGTATATTGTACATTCATTTTTCACTTACGACCGCGTAAATTAAATTTTTCACGAAGCAATTTAAAGCAATAATAAATCACGGGGGCAAACGTAAAAAGAGGTTATTTGTGTGAATTTTATGTAAAACTCAAAAGTAAAAATACTTAAAAGTGATTCGGAACCCGCGCCGTTTTATGTAAATATTTAAATAAAAAAGAAATCACTAATTGCGCCCGAAATTCAAATTCAAATTGTGCTCACCGCGGACATATTTCAGTCAGCGCGGCGGCCATTTGCAAATCCAACTTACGAGCGAAACAAATCCAGGAATATTTTATTCAGGCAAAACCTATAAATAAATAAATTCGACGCATTAATCCTGCACTGGATATGGCAAAACCAAAATGGTCGTAAATATTATTTTATCCGTTTTTAATTCGCGATACTTGCGAACAAAGCCGCCATTCATATGACACCGGAACTAATACCAATAAATGGTCAGGAACAATGATTAAATCTGTCCTTTTTACCTTTATAAATAACGTCATTAGTTCCGCTAATAAGGGTTTTAATTATTAAACGCAATAATTTTTGATACTGTTATTTATATCTTCGTATTATGAACCGCGTACAAAATTAACAATAAACAAAATTAATAAATATGATATTTTAAATTGAATAATTGAATATTGTTATTATTTTGATATTTGTATGGAAATTCGTACTTTATTGTCATTAAACAACAATATTCAGTAATTAATTTTTCTCCAACTGGTTATTCCATGTAATAAATTACCTCTTCGGGTAAAAATAATTAAAGTAGTGTGGTTGTCAATAATGGGTAGAATAATGATTCAAGAACAAGGTTTCTAAATTGGTTCATATATATAGAACTTCCAAGAATTTGAATGTGGTTGTCAATAATGGGTAGAATTGGTGAATGTTACACGTGTGTAAAGTGATCACTTAAACCAGCCTATGACGGTCGTCAGCCCCGTAAATGCCCAGACTTCCATATTCTTCTTCATCTTTGATGATATGTCAAAAAATAATGGGTAGAATGGCAAAATGTTGCAAATAAATGTTTTTTCTTACCATTTAGAACATGGAGCATTACGCTGGCAGAGTCTAAGTTGGAAGGACTACAGGAGTAATTTCCAGAGTCCTCTCGCCTTGTGTTATAGATGATAAGAGTCCCAACCTGTTAAGGTAATAAATACATTAGTCAGTATGGCCTATTGAAAGGGTGTCGAACTAAAAAGGCACCAAAGGCTGCATACGGTATTTTAGGTATGCCGGCGGGCCACATCAAAATACTCAAAAATCTCTTTTTCATATTCATCTAACTTTAAGTGAATAATTTATCATCAAAGACAGTCACATGAGGTACAGTAGATTAAACTTAATGATTTGGTAAAAAAATTGTTAAAAAAAAAGTTTTCAATGAAGAATTAAAATAAATGAAAAATATAGCCTGACATGCCTGACATTTTGTATTGTAAATATAAATCAATACATAATTAACAACCATGTAATTTGCACAAAATGAATTTAATTTGACCAGCAACTGGGTTTCGGCATTTAATTTCCGGGGAAAATGACACAGTTGTTTTATTCTTTGAAATGGAGTTCCACCAAAGTTGCAGCAAAGTTGCAATGATCAGTTGCAGTACGGCTGTCCAAACTCAAAACACAGTAAGGAACATTTTTTTTGTAGTAGTTTTTTTTTGCATTTTTGGACTAAGTAGAATCTACTTAGTCCAAAACTGCAAATAAAAAACCCACAACAAAAAAATGTCCCTAACTGTGTTTTGAGTTTGGACAGCCGTGAACATGAGTGGACAGGAGTACAGAGCGTCAAGGAGCTGTTTTGGACTACGCAAAATAGGGACACATTATCACAAGTGATAGTCAACGTTAACCCGACACGGCACGTTAAGAATAAGTGCAGTCATAGTAAAAACAGGCTTTGATCAGGGCTACTCACGGTGGTGTCGGCGCCTATCCGCTCCATGCGGATGTCTATGAGGCTGCGGTCGTAGTTGAGCACCCTCTCGCTGTCCCGGTACCAGAAGATGTAGGCCGGCTCCTCCAGCGAGCGGCTGATGACGCACCGCAGGCTCACCGTGCTGCCAGCCTTCACGTACATCTCCGACTCTCCGACGATCTCGATTTTCGGAACTGTGAAAAAAGTTCAATGAATAAATTGTTAAATATAAACCGTCAATGGTTATATTTTTCAAATTTCAATTCGAACTTTACTTTGTTTCTTACAACTATTTTTAAAATGAAGTACCTATGTAAAGTGTTTCGATGCATTCAGTATCATCATAATAATGATTATATTTAATGCATCGAAACACCCGTCAGAATAGATTGAAAGAAAACCTTGAACTAAAAGCTGCGTTGATGAACGTTTTTGTAAGGTTTGAAAATTTTAGCATATATTACATGTCCGAGATTTATTCAAGATTCGATATATAACCAAGCACAAAGGTCAATATATGTATTTAGTACACACATACGAGTATATTGTAGTTTCGAGGCATTCATTTAGTCTTCTGATGTATACTTATATAAAATATTAATTGAAGGTCACGTTGTTTGAGTTCGTGTAAGGTTTGAAAATTGTAGCACATATTATCACATGTCTATATTTCATTCATTATTTGATACAAAACCAAGCAAACGATCAATATATACATTTATCTATTAAAAATTCGTGTTATTCATATGGTTTTCATACGTATTCTTTTATAATACTCAAATTTACAGTCAAGTTGATATATGTCGTGTAAAATTTGAATATCATAGCGGTTATTACATGTCCATGTTTCATATGTAACATGTAACATTTTTTGACATCTCAACATAGATGAAAAAGTATATGATTGTCTGGGTATTTATGAGTCTACGATCGTCATAGGCTAGAAAAAGTGATCGTTTTACATACGTGTAACATTCACTAATTCTACTCACGGTTGACGACCACACTTCTCAAATTCTTGGAACTTCTATATATATTGTTTGAAATTCGAAACATACTGCTTGAATGACTAGAAAATCACTAGAGACATGTCAAAAAATAATTTTTTTTTTCCTATAATCCAGATTTGTGAACAAGTATTTGGACACATTCGAAATATTGTAAGGTTACATTAATAATGTAGGTCATGTAAGGTTTGAAAACAAATGATTTTTTTTAAATAACCTAACGTCCAAGTGACTCTAAAATCTAGCTACGGCTTATGCAACACCGCTTATCATGACCCTACTCAGGCTTCAACTTTTTGAGTTTCACAGCCTATGCCTACTCGTGAGTGGATTTACTCTTTCATTCATGTATTAATTAATTACATGATTTCATGTAATTCATGCGTCTAAAACTAGGCAAAAACACTCGCAATGAGGTATATATTACATGTCTATATATATATATATATATATATATATATATATATATATATATATATATATATATATATATATATATATATATATATATATATATATATATATTTTTTTTATGTTTCAGATAAGATTCTTTACGTAACCAAGCAAAAAGGTCACCCATCTCGACTTCAGAATCGATTCAATATTCTATCATGTTCTTATTCCAACAAACGGAATCCTATATCTATCTTATTGTGAAAAAGAAACAATATACTTTCGACACGCGTGTACAAAATCGTAGAGGCTTTAGTCAAACAGCCACGGCGTCTTCATTTCAGGAGATGTATTTAGCTTTTATTCAGACTCCGCTGGGAAATCTAAAGGCAATTCTCCCGATCTATGGTGTCAGGCCAACCTTCTGTAACTTACAAGCTGATTTTGATCCTTATTTTCTCGGGAGACTTCTATTATTTCTTTACTATGTGAATCCTTTAAATATACTTCGGAATCGATGAAATGTAAAGTTACTTTTCAGGGGACAAATATGTACAATGCGAAATATAACACCGAATCAGATATTTCTCATAAAAATACAGAAGTCATCCTTTTGAGTTGCAACAAAAGGCTACTCTCAAACGACGCTACGGCTTTGTGAATTGTGTTCTATAGATTTCCTAATGAATACATTTTTTATATCAAAGTGCGAGGATATTATAGTCAAATAATAATAAAAAAACTCCTAACAGTTGAAATGAAAAGCAATATTTCTGCTTTAAATATATTTTTGTATTAGTTCATTGTTAAAATTATTGTTTTATGACTTCATCTCCAAATAAATGATATTAACAAAGACATAACTTTACTGCTTAAAAAATTAATATCTTTTGAAGTGAAACTTTTTGAGCGGCGATGAAATGATCGATAATTGGACGCAAATTAAGAGCGAAATTTAAAGGACACGTCACGTTTATTAGGCTCATTTCGTAACGTGAAAAAGAAGAAAAACATTTCGTGGAGAGAAGGAGAATGCGAACTATACAATCTGACGCTACGGGAGCAAAAGAGAGAGACTTATAGTACACAACGATACAAAATGATATTATAATAATATAGTGTCATGCATCGCGCGTCGTAGATATATACGTCAGCTGCTGTATATGAACAGTTAATGTATCACGTATTGTGTAAATAATATTTTTGAATGTGTTAAGTGATAAAATATATTGTGTATTTCATCTATAATGCAAATTTTGTATTGTTGTGTTTCTTTTGAAACACTCTCTCTGTCTCTCACACTAAATCTCATCAATCCTTATGTTGTAAGAAATTTCACATTTATTTGATATTTTTCCTCTGCACATATTTTTTCGAATAGACAGAATATTGAAGGCCCGAATGGGTTACAATGTTTGCCCGAAGGGCCAACCAATAGCAGAGTCTACCGTATGTCATTCAAAATTAATTATATTTATGCGTAAATTTGGGGAACAGGGTAGTAAAGATAATTCCAAAAGGTGAAACGTATTAAGAAATCAAAATTTTATAAGCAGAATTAGTGTGAACGGATTATGAAAATGTAATGATATAATAAAGCAACATTAAAATCAACTTTGGCGAAGTTCAATGTTTGTGATTTTGGTAATTGAATATGCCATCAAAAATTTACACGCGAATGCGAAACAACACAAATTGTTCATCGCTTTTCCTTAAGTATTCATTAAAAACAAGTTTTACGAAGTTAAATACTTTTTGAACGTATTTAATGGGAAGATTAAATATTTTACATCCTAGGAAAGTGATTAAAACTAGCAGTGCACAATGGAATCCTGGTCCTAGACCAAATATGTTTATATTTTCTCATTTATTATATCTTCCCATTTGTTTACTTTAAGTATGCTTCTTTCCTTATATTTTTCTCATTTATTTCTTTTAAATATGCTTCTTGCGCCTACTTATTATACCTGTTTATTGTTCTAATATTTTGCCATGTATTAGTGTAAAGGTCAAGGGAAGACGGAATTACGAAGTATGGGTAAAATAAAGAAATTGGATGATTTAAATTTAAGGGAGTATTTTTTTACCTTAGTATTATTTTGTAACAGTAAAAAAAGGTGAAGGAATAATAAAAAATAAAGAAAAATGATTTTTTTACCATACATTAACGCATAATTCAGGCCCATTACACAATGCACAGTCTCCACCCCGATGCCAGCTAATATTATTTAATAAGCAATATTACTGGACTAACATATTAGTAAAAACACTAATTCTTGTTAATACTTTTGTTGATTTACAACATTTTGAGTGTGCTTAAATACTTGTTCACAAATCTGGATTACCTCTAATTATAGGAGTTATTTTCATATTATTTTTGACATCTCATCAAAGTAGGAGAAGAATATGGAAGTCTGGGCATTTACGGGGCTGACGACCGTCATGAGTGACCACTTTAACCAGCCTATGACGGCGTAATAAAAATTAGGTTTTGACGTATCATAATGTGTCTCTTTTTTATATTTTTTAAACATTGGGTGAAGTAGCAACATATTATATAAGGTATTAACTAGTGAATATTTGTTGGCTGAAAAACATCTTTGAATTTGCGATTGGTACCTTTTATAGAAATCATTAGATTTAGCTTAATTATGTAAAATTAAATCCGGCTAATGGCTATCTCTAATATTCATACAAGCGCAGTTTTAGTGCACTTTTTGTGACATGATAATATTAGCAGTATTCTTGTCGATAGGTTACCTTTTAGATCGGCAAGAGACTGTGCATATTGATTTTAAAATACATATTTAAATAAAGGAATGGGTAAATGATCAACAGTTAATATTGTAATTTTTTTCTTGTGTGTATATTATATTAACATAGTTAAAAAATAATAAAAATGTGAGGAAATAAAACTCCATCGATAAGACATATAAGGGGACTTAGTGAGACGCTGCAATTAAAAAGGGATGTTAATGAATTTATAAATGCACGTGTATATATCATTAAAATAATAGCCCGCAAAACCTCTACTATCAGAGGTTTGTCTGCAGGTAGGATAGTAAGTATAAGGGATGCAGGTACGTACCTACCAATTGAACATAATTTAAAAAAAATATATATTTGCAATTAATGGAAATCGAACTCCCGATGCCAGTTTCGAAGTCAGCTACGCCACTGGGCCTGGTATTACACTGTATTTGAACAAAAATACTCACCAACAACATTAAGCTGGATAAAGTGGCTCATTTTAGGCTCCGTGCTGACTTGACACTCGTATTGGCCTGCGTCTCTTGGTTGCACGTACTTAACCTGTCAAAAGAAAATTGCATCAGTTACGTGTACAGACAATTATTTAGGGTAGTGAATAGAGGTAGAAAGTAGGGTAAGCTAGGTACTACTTACAAGGGTAGGCAGTAAGCTGGTATACGTAGTAAGCTAGGATAGGGTACTGGTTGCGTTTCTATATGTCACGCGGGTGAGTTAGGATAGGCACTGCTTTTCTGCTTATATGGAATGAGCTTCCCTGATGTTCACTGATGAGTTTCATAATGTACAAAATATTTACAATAAGCACCATCCTAAATACAAAAGAATCAGTTAAAAATTACCAAGCTTTTTATCAGTCTATACTAAAGCATGGGAATATTAGTTTAAGTACAAGTGATGCATCATTAAATAGTGTTACTGTTGGCCATAAATCAGTCTTGAAAATAATATTTAAAGTTCAAATACGGACTCCCATAGAGGAAATAATTACAACTGATGACAGTCAAACTTCTAACTATGCTCTAAAACTATCCTCACAAATACATTTCAGAATTATTCTCGCATAACATAAAAAGCACCTCACAGAAAGTACTAAAATCACAATTAACACACTGTATGGAACTGATGTGCATAGAACTTCAAGATTCAAAATACAGAAACACATCAAACAATATCCAACACATACCTCTTTTGTTCAAAAGAGCTTTCATTTTTTGATATAATAAAGTTGTATAACCTGCTTCAATAATACGTAAAGTTAATGAAAATATAAACTTTATATAAAAATGCTATTCATAAATGGATTTTGAATGTTAGTAGATTTGAAGAAGATAGTATTATTTAGCTTTGTCGTGTTTGATTGTATAAACAATTTTCTCTCATTACTATTTTATAAATAAATATTGTAAAATATGCTTATTTTACAGAAAAACTGGGTGAAGGCACATTATTGTAATTTGCAATTACGTATATGGTAAAGCATTGTTCACTTTGTGGTATGGTAATATAACAATCTCCTTATCATTCATCATTTAGTGAAATGCCACTTTAAAAAAATGAACTGTCAGAAAAAACCTTTTTAGGTGGTATTAGAAAAAATGAACGATGAATGATAAAGAGAGTGGTAAATTAAGGGTACAAACGTTTCATTTTGGAACATGAATCACTGATTTAAGCGTGTTTTGCATTAATATACTATTGTATATCAGCTTGAGGCATACGTAAAACTAATTTGAATGTTTTCGATATGTTCATTAATAATTAAAAGAAAAATTAAAAACAGAAAAGTGATTTATTTAGTCGTTAACGCAATGTTGAATAAATTATATTTGATATTTCCGTAGAACGTTCAACGGAATTTCATGATCGCCGCGGAACATTTAGGGAAATTACCGTTAAACTTTTATGAGAATGTTAAATCCTATACAGAAACGTGACAAATGACATTTCGGCACAACACCGTAATGATTAATGGTTGACCACCGTATTCCTTAAAAATAACAAATTCGAAACAATAATCTGTAAAATAATTAAGGAGTCAAAGTTGTGATACTGTCACAGTTAGGATTTCTGCTTATAAAGTCTTTAATTTGCCTCAATTTACTTCTCTCTTCCGTGCCGGGAATCTTTTCGTATTAATAAAAGTGTCAACCAAAGTAACATTGATAAACTAACCCTATTTTTCTCCAAAGCCTCATGGCAAAAACTAAAATATTAGTATACGGGGTACCTAATAATATAGCTTCTTTTTCCTTGGCTATTATACTGTCAGCTTCATGAGAATACATATTAATTAATCTTACATAAATATCCTGAAAATATATATTTCTTTACAGTGTTATTAATATTTCAAATACAGACTTTGCGTCTTATCCCATATGCATAGTTAAATTAATATTTAATGATTTTATGAATGATTGAAGCAGATCATACAGCTTTATTCCGTGATATTAAAAGACTAAACGAGGTACATGTTACTTCTTGATCCAGTTATATAACACATCGCAGTCATACAGGAGAAAGTGACCAAGTGCATTTTTTACAAAAACGTGATCATTGACTATTCGATATCTTACTAGCTTAATATTGCCCTAAAAATCCCAAAGGATTTTAAACTTGGAAGTATAATATATTGACTTGTTAAAAATGACTAACTGCATTGATGTTTATTTTGTTGCCAAGCAAAAGTGACTTAAATGGCCCTGCTGAACATTTTACGCTTTGTTAGTTGGTCACTTTCTCCTGTACGACTACGATATATACATATAATATTGTTTTAAACGCTAAAATGATGACAGTAACTAATGTCGATTCATGATAAAATTACGTTACTCTAATTTCATATTAAATAAATATTAACAATCCATATGTATTATTCTATACATAAAGATGTTACCAATTTTGAGGGGTAGTAGGGTTGGTGAATTTATTTGAACAAAATGTATTTATTAATTTTTTTGTTTTGCTTTTTGGAGTAAATGAAATCAGAAGTTCTCAATATCTTTTGGTGCATGTCCAACAAATGTAGTATTTTTTTAGTTGCCAATATTTTTTGGCATAATTTTTAATCTTTTTTTCTAATTTAGATATTTATAAAATATCGTTTTTCCTAATTCATTTTCTAGAAACGTTTTTTTGAACCCAAAATTTAAAAATCACCCTCTAAGTGACATTTATCGCTCAATATTGATTGTGTTAGGAATAAAAGTAATCAATTAATAAAATATGATAAAATTTGCAAAGAGTTATTTTTGCGTTAATTGCATTTATATTATCAAATACTCATTTATTGTTTCGGCATTAGCTTTGTGGTAAGACATGTTACAATGATTAAAGAAAACACTTCTTTTTTTACAACTTGAGTTTTATTATAGACTACATGTTTCAGTAGTTAAACTTCCATCATTCAGGTCTGTATAGTAATTATTATACAGACCTGAATGATGGAAGTTTAACTTCTGAAACATGTAGTCTATAATAAAACTCAAGTGATAAAAAACGAAGTGTTTTCTTTAATCATCAAATACCCACTCATACATATTTTCGGAAGTCAATCAAATTTCTATCTATGTGAATTTTATTATATTTAATAAAAATAGTGCTTAAAAGATTTATTTTAGTTTAGGTTCCAAAATGTTGTAAGACCCATGTAGAAATGTTTTTGTTTAAATCGAAATCATTTTACCTGCAATGTCCAAGTGTTGGTAGCTTCAACGAGGAAAGCCTGAAACCTTTCATCAGCTATGAAGGTGTACCGGTCCACGGTGAGGATATGTGCATCCCGCTTCCTGATCCAGGATACCGATTTGTTTCCTAATTGTTTCACCTGAAAGAATAATTCCAATGAATATACCATTCCTACGATTTCATTGCAAAGGGCATAAAATAATTATAACCCAAAAAAAATGTTGAAAGTATGTTCAACATTTTGACTGTGTCAAAATATGTACTTGTTCACAAATCTGGATTATCTCCAGTTATGGGAGTTATTTTCCTTTTTTTTTTGCTATGTCAACAAAGATAAAGAAGAATATTTAAGTTTGGGAATTTACGGGGCTTACGACAGTCATAGTCTAGTTTGAGTGATCACTTTACACGCGTGTAACATTTACCAATTCTACTCATGCTTGAGACTACTCAAATTCTTGGAAGTTCTATATTTATGATCAAATTTCAAAATATTGTACTTGAAGCACTTTAAATTTCACTAGAGACATCTATTGGTGAGATGAAGTAGCTTTTTTACTGAGCAGAAACTCTTAAATGCCCTGACTTACATATTCTTGATCTATGTTAAGATGTAAAAAGTATTTTCAGCACATAAATAGTATATACCATAATATTCATATGGGAAATAAAATACGAAAAAGGACTTTTTCCCTAGCAATGAGCAAATGATATTTGTTTTTTTGGTAAAACATATCAATTTTTAATTTAAATTTTACAAAGTAAATACCACCGTTTATTTAAATCTACTGTGACACGTGTTTCTTGGAAAACTAATAAATATTATTAAAAAAAAATCGTAACTATTTTTTACTATTTTTTCACTAAGCCTCCTCTCGTTTACGAGTGAATTAAAAAAAAACTAGCCATGTTTTAGGTAAATTTTCAGGCGGTGATTACATGCGTAGGTAGGTTCTATCTAATAAAATACTTTTACTGTAGGACTCGGTTATTATTTCTCGGTAAGTATTAAAAAAACAAACCCTCCAGGTAATAAAGAATAATTATGTATAACTTTTGAGAGCGCGTAAGACATTCGGAAAATTTATTTTTTATAAGCGCGCCGTTAAAATTTGTCGCAAGTCATTTGCTTGAAAACCATTAAACACTTTAACGGCTGTCGTAAAAGAAAATTAAGTTAACATTGTCGAAGCGTTATTCCTGCCGCCATAAAAGGGTCAAGGCACAAACAGGGAGGAGAGGAATAGGGATCAATTTTATGCCTCCTCCGAGAGTTATTGGCTTTTGTTTATTGTAGGGCCGAGATTCTACCGCCGACGAATGGCGAGGCGAAGAGCGCTCCACGCGAAAATATTCAATACAGAAGACACACATACGGGGTGGCGCAAAAATAATCACTCTATTGAAAGATGTTCTAATTTTTAATTTCTAATTTCTAAGTAGCATCCTACGTCAATATTTGACGTTTGTAAGCTAGATAGTTGCAGTATACAAATAAATTCAAAGTGGTGCAAAATTAATCATCCAATTTTGTTTTTGAATAACTTTTTATATGTTTAAAATGTAACTTTGTTTTAAAATCGCTATAAAGTTACATTTTAATTATATAATGGAAAATAACCAAGTTAGTGCTTCAAATATAAATTATAATAACTTTTTTTCTATTTTATTAATTGTTTCGTTATTCACTTTGTGGTAAGACACCATGATATTGTAAGAGAAAAACACTTGTTTTTTTTTACCACTTGAGTTTATTTTAGTTATAGTTAGTTAAGTTTAAGTTTAAATTTAACCTGAAGATGAAAGCAAAGCTTCAAAAACTAGTCACAATAAAATAAACTCAAGTAGTAAAAAACAAATGTTTTTCTTTTCCAACTTTTTTTAAAAATCAAATAAATGATATGACGGTTGTAAGCCCCGTAATTGCCCAGACTTTCAATATTCTTCTTCATCTTTGTTAAGATATAAAAAAAAGATTTTGAGCAATGGAAATCTTTATTTGGACCTTTACATTTTTTCTGTTAAGTAGAAAAGATTCAGTTCAATTCAATTCAATTTATTTATTTTTATGATATCCGTCAAGTGGCTACCGCCAGTGTTGATATATATACATTTTATCAATTCGTTTATATACTGCAATTATTTTGTTCACAAATGTTTAATATGATTGACGTACAACGCTATTTGCAAAAATTATAACAACTTCCGATAGGGTGATTAATTTTGCGCCATCCTGTATATGATAGTTGGAGAATTTAAAGGTTACACCGGGTGAGGCGAGCGTATAAAGAACGTAATAAAAATAGTTATGTTTTACGCGATATCTGATATAAAAATCTAATGTTATCAAACTGTATTTTCCCTTTTATTATTCTGATACCCTGATACTTTGAAATGGTAAAATCGCTCGTATTTTTTCAAGAGAAAATTTACAGCAGTGTTATCTTATATCGATATATTAAAAAAGACGAAAAAGACTTTGGAAGTCCAGATATCTACAGGGACTTATTCATAAAATGGTTTAAGCGATCACTTTATGCACTACAAAATGATGAAACTCTAGATCGAGCTATATTTTTGTTATAGAGATGAAAAAGACCACCTGCCATGATGCCATTATTCTTTTATGATATAAAATTTGTTCAAATTGAACAAATTGAAATAAAAGAACAAAGATTTTGACACACTTAAAATATTGAGAATGTTATCATAACTTCATGTTTAACTTCACGATGTTTTTAGTGTGTCTAAATATTTGTTAAAAAATTATGGGTACAGTTGACAAGCTATTTACAAGAGTATTTTCTTTTTTTAAATGTAAACCAAAATGAAGAGTAATATATAAACAAGAAGTCTGGGCATTTACAAGGCTAATGGCCTGTTACAGGTTGGTTAAAGTAATCACGTTAAACACATGTAACATTCACCATTCTACCCATATTTGAAGATTAAAACAACTTGCAATATGAGAAATGTGGTTTTCTGAAACACTTTGTAAAAAAAACACTATATTTATTTTAACCAACTATGGGTAAAATACTTAGTAAGCCATATATATGTTTTACAATTATTATAGTATTAAATCGTGGGGGTACTGGTAAAAATTTATGTGGTTTTACAAGTAAAGTCTACCTTAAATTCAAAAGCGGGTAGGGATTATTCAAACAGGGATTTTAGAATAAACGTTTTTTGCCAATATACCCACAATATAATGAAATTAAAATAATTAACAACAAAATGAAATAACGTAAATCACATTTTATTTATTGTTTCGGCATTAACTTTGTGGTAAGACATGTTACAATGATTAAAGAAAACACTTCGTTTTTTACCACTTGAGTTTTATTATAGACTACATGTTTCAGAAGTTAAACTTCCATCATTAAGGTCTGTATAATAACTAAAATATAAAATATAAAATTGTTCTAAAAATAAATAAATACTAATCACTCATTTCACTCTCATAAATTAAAATTATTACACCTTGTTCCATATAAAGGCCAAATTATGAATTATCTTGAAAATTTAGAAATCCAAAAAAACCTGAATTCTAATAATAATTTATTAAATAATATATTGTTTCAAAATTCTTCACCATTGCTTTCCATTTTTCCTTTGTTTTCAAACTTCGTCCTTTGACTAACCCCTTCCCCTTACTTTCCCCTCTCCTTATTTTTAGAACAATTTTTATTTTATATTTTAGTTACTATACAGACCTGAATGATGGAAGTTTAACTTCTGAAACATGTAGTCTATAATAAAACTCAAGTGGTAAAAAACGAAGTGTTTTCTTTAATCATTGTAACGTAAATCACGGCGAAAATTTTTAAAGAGATGTATATGTAATAATAAACTTCTATATGAACATTTAAAATTTATACATTTTAAAGATAAAATTCTATTCGCTATTCGGAGAGGCATAAAATGCACAATTGTAAGGGCTGAGGTTGGGGGTCGAAGCGACAAATACGGTTTTCTTATTCACACTCTCCTGTCGCAAGTCAAATATGCCTATGTACGCAGCGTATAATATAATCCTCGTACAACCTTCAGATGACAAAGGGAACATTCTTTATAGGGTCTGGAATGTTCACTATTGAGGTGGAATCGCTATGAAAAAAGAAGGAATGAAATTCATACCGTACTTTGGAAAAAATATTGTGCACATTTGGCTGTGTATTTTTTTCCATGGGGTTATTTAGCTTTAGTAAAAAAAATGTGCAAAAATATTTTTCACGGTAATATTTTTTCACTGCGCAAGATTTTAAATGTTTTTTTGTATTAAAATATTAACATAAAACAAACTAAAATGATGTGGTTTCATATAACTAGCTAACTAAATAACCACCACCTCGCTTCCCCACAGCGGTAGGCAGAGATAATAGAACGTCACAAAAATCTGTCTTTGCAAATGATCTTCACCTCTTTCACATTCGTGTATCTCCACTCACCGATTATTTCAATTTCTGACTTGCCCACTTTCACGTATTTGAAAAACTCGGTCATGCCAAGTTTTTCTCGGTCTTCCTTTGCTTTTATCACCAACCACATTTGCCTTATAAATTTGCTTCATTGTTATTTCTTCACTCATTTGATTTACATACCCAAATCATCTTAACATACTTTTCTAAATTTTGTCGATAATGCTTATCTCAGTCTTCATCCTTTCCTTATTTCACCATTCGAACATCCATCATTCATCGTTTTAGTCTACTTTTCTCCTTCTTTTGGCAACTCCATGCGCCACTTTCACACATTAGGGCTGGAACCAGGACTCCATTGTCCATTGTACCTATTTAATTATACCAATTATTGAAAGTGTATATTGTATATATTATACATATAATATATACACGATAGCTCACAGTTCACTTCACCTTAAGAAATATATTTATTTAATTGAAATAAATCCTTTTTTTACAACATTTTCAGTGTGTCCAAATGCTTGTTCACAAATCTGGATTATCTCCAATTACAGGAGTTATTTTCACATTATTTTGAATGAACACACTCAAAATGTTGTAAATAAATTATCTGGTCAAATTATAAGCTTAATAATAAAAATGAAAATGGTATTTTCTGGCGTTTCTCATGTGTGTCATTATAATCCAGGATTCGGACCTCACATACTAATAAAAGAGTTTCTGCTCAATAAAAAAATTATTTTCATCTCACCAATAGATGTCTCTAGTGAATTTCTAGTGATTCAAGAAAAATGTTTTGAAATTGGTTCATATACATAGAACTCCCAAGAATTTGAGTAGTGTGGTTGTCAATAATGGGTAGAATTGGTGAAGGATCGTGTATAAAGTGATAACTTAAACCAGCCTATGACGGTCGTCAGCCCCGTAAATGCCCAGACTTCCACATTCTTCTTCATCTTTGATGAAGTGTTAAAAATAATATGAAATGAATCCTGTTTATAGTATTCTCAATTATTTTTTCAAAACATGTTATCCACATTTCTGTTCCACCAATAATGCTTAAATTCTGACATGGTGAAGCTCCGGTAACGCCACGTTTGCGCTTTATTTTAAATATTTGCCATAACCCATGTTTATGCCGATTTCAAATTTGATTTTGTTTGGATAGCATTTTATATCAAATTGAAAATCAGGGCTCCGGACAATTATTTGCTGTTTTTAATTACTAAACGTGTTTCGTACGCGACTGAGAGCATTATTAATTACAATCGTATATTTACAAAATGGCAGTGGAAGAGCTTTTTCCACATTTTGTGACGTTGTTATTCGAAAATTAAATATTTTATTTATTTTTCGAAATTGGGATTCAATTCTTTACTCGTTTAAAAAGTGTGTATGAATATTTGATGTATTTAAGCCATCTCAAGGGTTTATTTCAATAGGGGGAAAGGTGGCGGACAAAGCGTTTTGCAATATCAAACCCTAGTGTACTTATATATTATATAATTTAATTAAACAACGGCATCCTTCTTTAAGAGAATGCTTTACTTTAATCAGTTTAAAGATTGGATCATTTACACTGTGCATGTCACTTTTTTCTAATGCCTTTCTAACAACTTCTCGAATATTCTCAATTTTATCTTTTATGATAGTTGGAGGAATGTTTACATATCACCTCTCATCACTTGACAATCAATGAACATTTTCACTTATTTCACGCTCTAAATAAATTAAATAATTTACCACCAAAAACTTGATGCTATATGCATTGAAACATCCGTCACATAGATTTAATGAAATAGTGGTTAGACTAAGCTATTATAAGTAAGAAATGTCTTTTCATCTATTCGACAGTCACTTTGTGGTAAAACCTATCCATTTTAAATTAATGTTTTACTTAGTAAATATTACTATTACTTATAATCTACTGACATGTGTTTCGATGCATTCCACATCATTTTCAAACACTGTGTTAGATTCCCAGGTGGTTAGGATATGAAAATGATCCTTCCTCGGAGCACTATAAATGTTTAAAAATCGAAAAATCGACGAAATTACATCGATTTTTTAATTATGTATTATATTTGATTTAGCATTGGCTGTGTTAAAAAAATGATAATTCGATTATTAAAATAAGACATTTATGAAATACCATTTGTTTAGTTTATGTATTTTAAATTAATTTAAATAAGTTAATCTAATTAAAAATATGAATTAAAAGCAGTTTGTACTTTCATTTTGTCATTAAAACATTTGCAGTTTTCAAAAAAATCGTTTTTACATTTGTATACTGAAAAAATCATTAAACGTTAATATAAGTTTAAAAAACGCTTATCATGTTAAGTATAATAAAAAAAATCAAAACAAATAGGTGTTTTTCTGACCACACAGTGTAGAGGTTGATATCGTTTTACGAGTGTAATTTTGACAGCGATAATGATCACCGTTTCGGTGCTTCTGTTTGATAGGCTATTACTGGTGCCCAAATGTGAGCTTTCCTTTATGTCCAT
The DNA here is from genome assembly GCF_059751285.1 of Brachycentrus maculatus. Taxonomy (NCBI): domain Eukaryota; kingdom Metazoa; phylum Arthropoda; class Insecta; order Trichoptera; family Brachycentridae; genus Brachycentrus; species Brachycentrus maculatus. The sequence continues at coordinate 486,166 of NW_028280916.1, forward strand.
TGGGTGATTTTCCAGGTATATTTTCAAGCCAAAACAAATAAGGGCTCATAACAAAAATGGATTCGGAAATGACCCCACATTTTTTCCCATATGCACAAGTATGTTCCTACTCGGTGGCGAGTAACAATAGAAGACCTTACAAAAAAGAGATGTAGAACTAGATTTCTGTATTTTTTTTAGTTATTGAGATTGTTGTTAACATAATTTAAGGTTAGAATAAATACATTTAAAAAATGTTGAAATAAAGTTCTGGTAATACGAGTATATTTTTGATCGCTTTCATGGTGTAGAAGTTATCGCATTTGGCTACCGTGTTAGAAGCACTGTGTTAGAATCCCAGGGGAGTAAAAATAAAAACCAAGTGTTTTTAAATTTTAATATTTATTTAATATTACTCTAGACTTGTACCTGAAAGTAATACTGATTACTAACTAACTATCAACTTAACATTGCATCAATTTGATAGAATGCCCTATGCACCATTGGTTGCAAATGAAGATATGAAGAAAAATATGGATTTTTGTCCCAAAGACAAGTGACTAACAAATTTTCATTATATTATTTAAGAAAACAATCAAATGCAAAATAACGATTTCATTTACTAAGCAGATATTTCTATTTTATTAAATATCTTAGTTACGCTGTGCATCTCAAAAAAAGAGACTAAGCTCTTGTGCTTGAAGAGGAACTTACACTGATTAGCTTTTTATTGTATTATAATACAAATTAAGGATGTACCTACATATAACAAAATACAAACAATTTTGTTCTTCTTTTTCATGTACAAGAGGCAATCATTATTTTGTTCAGTAGTTTTATAGCTTCAATTTTTGGTATCTGCAGGGAGGGTGTAAGAAATATTTGATTCTTAAATGTTTACAATTCTTTTTAAATTAGTAAAATGGAATATAAAAAAGCAATTTGACTCCGACCCCAATGCAAGCCGCATCGGCGAAATAGCTGGTACTATTTATTTTATACTCTACCTCTACACATCTAACACAATTATATTAGTTTCATTTTAAAGATGAAGGAAGCGCTTTTTACTAGACACCGAGTGAAACAGGGATAAAAAATCCTTGATATTTCGATTTATTTTTATTTGGTACTTTATTTGGTATCAAAATTGCTTCCGTAGCGATGGGAAAAATCGCTACCGCAATTCATTGAATGCCTAAACGAGAAAACTAGTGTTTTTGACAAGAATTTTCACTCACAAATTACATGGAATTACCATATAGTAGTTTTAAACATACAGAGTAAACCCACTTACAAGTAGGAATAGATTATAAAATTTACAATGCTGGAGCCAAAGGAGAAACATGATAAGCGGTGTTGAATAAGCGGTAGCTAAATTGAGAGTCACTAGGATGCTGCGTAATTAAATAAGATTAATAATAAAAACATGAATATAAAGTAAGGTTATAAAAAAAAACGCTGTTGATTCGCGATCAGTATCAGAAAAAAAAACTTAAATGTAAGTCGATTGTTTGATTAAAGGTGAAATTTTTCATGAAAATTAAAAACAGTAAAAAAAAACAAATTGTATATTCACCATAAGATTATAAGAAAAAAAATACAAGCTTAAAGGAAAAGTCAACCAAACAATTGTCAGTCCAGCACTGTTCTATGGCTCCGAATGCTAGACGATGTATTGTATTACACCTACTCTAGGCAACAAGTATCTGCTAAAATGCGAATGCTTAGATAGTCACCTGGAGTGTCCCTTACAGACAAAATAAAGAGTTCACGCATTCGTGGAGGCCTGGGTGTAACTGATATTAATAGTAAGGTAGAAGAAAGGCAATTGAGATGGCATGGGCACATAGAACGTAGAGAACCTGAACATATTGTAAACCAGGCAATCGCCATGGAACTTCCTCGTAAGACATCTAGAGGAAGACCAAAAAAATCATGGACGCTACAGAAAGACAACATGATTCAAAGCAATGACCTAGGTGATGTTCCATATGATAGAAGGCCTACAACCTGAGGACGAGGAAATTTAACCCTAACAGTCTACAAAGGTGACAGGTTGGGATGAAGCAAAAAAGAATAAAAAAAAACGTAATATAAATATTAAAAAAATATTATTGTATCCTAAACTCCATTTCGTAGTAGCAGAGAAATCGACCTCGGTTATATTGTTTGAAACTCAAAATAAGCTTGTTGTTAGATAATTTCCAAAACGTAAAATAATCAAACAATCTAGGAAGGTAAATTACAAGGAAGCTATGTACAAACAGTAGAAATAACATAAACGTTAACGGTGACTGGAAATCGACTTCCAAAAGGTCAATTAGTTTCCCTGATATTACAATCGCTTCCGACAGTATTGTACAAAGATGTATTGAGTATACAAGTATTGAGTACAAATTTTGTAGAGTCGTGTATTTTACAATACGTACAGTCACATCAAGCAGCTTTAGTGGTGTTATAGCGTGTTTAGCTACCGTTCTGGAGGACCTAGGTTCGATTCCCAGGTGGGGGGGGTGAAAATAAATATCTGTATATTGACTCTCTAACATTTAATATTACTTAAAATATCTAATACCTTATCTACTACCTTTAATATCTAATATTTAATATTACCCTGGACTGGTCTCTGAAGCGCAAGAGTGATAACCTTGCCTTTATGTTAGTAACGATAACGATAAAACTGCTTAAATACAATGCAGTGCCCTATGCACCATTGGGTGCGGATAAGAGTTAGAAGAAGAAAGTTACTTCGATTCTAGGCTTTTCTTTGCAAGAGAACATTTTATTATACACTTGAAACTACGTAGTTTTAGGTGCGTAAATAGTGCTATGGTAGTATTGTTTGCATGCTGTGGTAGTGATTGTCTTGACGAAGGGACGGGTACGTCTCGAAACCGGTAGACATAAAAATCTCGGTGAGTTGTTATTTACTTATATTACTAACATTTTTGTAAAAAAAGAAATAAGTGAAACAGACTAACCATAAGGTAAATGCTTTAAATATTAATAATATTGAGAATAAAATAATATAACGATTTCCCTGATATGCTTGTATGTTTCGTTTATGAGAGGTTTCTATTAATATTCATATCCTCCCACGAGGGTATTAAATATTATGTTCTAAACAAAAGGTATGTACTTCACGTTAATTTCAGAAATAAATAATTTATCATCTCAAAATATAACGACTAAAATTATTAAATACGTATGTAAATACGTAATATTAAAATGAATATTCCTTTTTGTATAAATTACATTACTCCAATATTAGAACCATGAAAGGTAAAATTAGAAAATAGTCATATATTATAAATATTTTTAATAAAAAAATAAAAACCTTCCCATTTTACTCACAAGAATGACACACTGGTAATAGACAGTGGTAGTATTTGATGGTTACATTATACACAGTGAAATTAATCTGTACGTTTTTTATTGAACAAATATTATTTCATTTAATACTATTTTTTTGAAAAAAATAATAATAACCTTTTATTCCATATAATGTGGACTTTTAGGGGAGGCATTTAAAAGTTCACAAATAAGGTTATTCGAGCCCCCAATATATACCCCGTCGTTCATAAAAAAAATAGATTTCAAACATCGCCTTAATTTGAATTTGCTGGATAACGTAGTGCAAGACTGAAAAATAAATAAACAGTTAAAAATAAATAAATAAATAAATAAATGAACAGTTTTTTTAAATGTTTTCTCATTAAATAATTTATAATTAGTTAAATATTGTTAACATACACTTATTAAATTAGTAAAATATTGTTAACATACACTTGTTAAATGATTTAAAAAAATCCTAACGTGCATTGATTTTTGTTTTCGGTATTTACAGCTATTTTACTTACAAGTTAACCGAACTTATTTCCCGTAGCCAATAATTTTCCCTTTATTCCCTTTTTCCTTTGCCTTCCTCGTTATAGTCATTTTGCAATTTGTTTTTTTTTTATGTTCAACCACTATCTGCCCTCTGATTGCAAACAGCTGTATATGGTATCAAACGTTTTGATCAATATCACTAGTCTGTTTTTGGTTGGTTGAAATTATTGTTTTTTAGCAAAGAGCCCGCCAATGTACTTATTACTTTTCTGTCCATGAAGTTTAAATAAATATTTTTTTCCAAATTTTCAACTTTATTTTCCGAAATTAAATTTTTCCAAATGAAAACTTTCAGATTGGTAAAGCAACTTCGTCACCATCAGTGCTTGATATAACATGAGGAGCGTTCTAGGACTGTTTCTAAAAGTAGGAACACCGTTGGGATAAGTGTGTGCATCGTAAAGGTGAATACTTCGAAGGGGACTCAAACATGTAACTTCTAAATAAAGTACGTTTTTGTTTTATGACGTCAGTCTACGTATTAATTGAACACGCCAAGTGTATTTACAAACCTTGCATGGAAGATAGGCGTGTGTGCCAAGTTGGGCGGTTATATTTGTGGGTGTAGCTGGATCAAAGTATGGTCCTGTGTAGAGGCCGGAAAACCTTTTTACAGCATGCCTTGGAAGTGGAACCTCTCCACATGAAAGCACTGTAAAAAAAAACAAATAATAAGTTCCATAACGACACAAAAAACTTCCATCTTTAGTAATTCCACAGCGCCACCAAATTCAAGGAGTACCACTTTAACGAGTGTCAAATTGTTGGGCGTATTCTTAGATTATGATCTCTCACTTAAGACTTACATAAGCAAACAAGTATATATTTTATTTTTATCAGCTAAAGTAAATCCTTTCTCTTAGTGTAATGGTCAGCATGCTTGGCTACCACGCTGGAGGTCTGGGTTTGATTCCCACAAGGGAGGTGATTTTTCACTCTAATATTTATTCAATATTACCCTGGACAGATGCCTGCATCGTAGGGCTGATCACATTTCCTTCATGTGTTAACGATTAAGAATAAGGATACTGCATTTATATGATGCAGTGCCCTATGAACCATCGGGTGCAAATAAGGGTTTAAATAAGAAAAAACAATAAAAAATCAAAAGCTAGCAAGTGAAATTTTATTCCGAAATAACAATCCAGCATTTCTGTAGAAAATATTTGGACTTATTTCAAATTCTGAAATGTTATTTACGAAAAATATTTTAATGGGAAATTTGAAAAAAATATAGACTTTTTGTCAAAATGGTTATGTTTTATATATATAATAATAAAATTTTGTTAATTAACTTTGAGACTGAAAATAATTTTCCTTCAAGACTTCGTTCAAGGTCTTGTTTCCTGTACAAATTTATAAAAAAAAATCAAATTAACTTTAATAAATCTTTGAACCTTTCAGTTCAAAGAATACAGTTTAAAAATTATTTCAAGGCAGAAAACTAGCTCAAATTATATTTAGAAATACTGTTTCATTACTTTATTTCATGAAAAACAAGAACACTGATGTTTGTTTAAGACAATCTCTTACTACAGAGAAGGGCAAAAGGGCCAAAAAAGACCAAATCAATCAGAATTCAAAATGTAGATGTAACAAAATCGTTCGTGAATGAAGAACAATGTATGATTAGTTGTCTGGAAGTTAGGAAACTTGGAATGTTTGTCAAGACCGATGCGTGTAGCCTTATATCCTCTCGGTCTACCCCTGAAGGAAAACGGCGTTAAACTAGTGTTGACGAATTTAAAACATGCAAATATTACTTTGAATTTTTTTCTTAATATTTTTCTTCTCAGATGTGCCGGTTTTCGTATATGGACCCAAAGAAATGAATTGCTTTAAGTGCTATAGTAATGACGTGTAGGATAGTGTAGTAATTGTCCTGACGAAGAGACGAGTATGTCTCAAATCTGGGAGACTAAGATCACGGTAAGTGGTTATATACTAATATTATAAACATTTGTGTAAATATAAATTTCAAATATGTAACCTAATTCAGCAATGTTTGCAAAGTACATATATATACATATATATATATATATATATATATATATATATATATATATATATATATATATATATATATATATATATATATACATACATATATATATATATATATATATATATATATATATATATATATATATATATATATATATATATATACATACATATATATATACATATATATATATATATATATATATATATATATATATATATATATATATATATATATATATATATATATATATATATATATATATATATATATATATATATATATATATATATATATATATATATATATATATATATATATATATATATATATATATATATATATATATATATATATATATATATATATACATACATATATATATATATATATAAACACACATATATATATATATATATATATATATATATATATATATATATATATATATATATATATATATATATATATATGTATAACCCTTATCCGCGCCCCAATGGTGCATAGGGCACTGTGTTATATAAACGCAGTGTTATCTTGATCGTTTACACATGAAGGAAAGGTGATCAGCCCTCCGCTTCAGGTACCAGTCTATGGTAATATTGAATAAATATTACAGTGAAAAAATCACATTTATTTTACCCCCCTTGGGAATCGAACCCGGGACCTCCAGAACGGTAGCCGAGCGTGCTGACCATAACAAAATATAATAAAAGTATAGTAAAAGTTTGCAAAGTCCATAAAAAAAATTAATAAAAATAATGTCCTGTCGTAGGCTGGTTACATGATCACTTTATAAGCTGTTGTATCATTAAAAGCTGCATAAAAAATCATGTTTTCAGGCGTCTTTAAGCATATTAAATAATTCAGTAAGGATCATGCATACGTTTAAATAAGCGGGTTTCTGCTTAATGAAAGCTTACTCAAATCAACCATAGATGGTTCTGCAAACTCAAACATGATGCGATAAGAGTGGTTATAATATTTACACTTTTATAGAATTCTATAAAACTTAAAAATATTAATATAATTATCCTATTTTAAAAGTTTATTACTAACGAAAGCTTCATTTGCTAAGGCCATTAATAACCATACGTTATTTAAACGTGTGCGTGCACTTTAAGTTCAGGAATAAGGAATATAGTCGCTAGCAGGTTAAAACGTTAATACTAATTTACATTCTAGGTTAGTCAAAGCAATATACACTGGTATTACTAATTAATAGTAGGGTTTACATTAACTTTGGCTGTCATAATTACGAATATTACCACTTCTATATTTAAATATATTATTTTAATTGTATGTCGCGAGCACGCAATTACTAATTGATGTTTGTGAAAATCACAAATAATTTTTTTTTTACTTCGTAATAAAAATAGTTTTGGATAATTTGTAAAGCGCCATTTTCGTGAAATATAAAATGTAACTGAAAAACTAAGAGTATGTATGAGGAGATGCATGAACGTGGAAAAAGCGAAGAGAGTTTGAGTGGTGTGACGCTCTATTCTCTCTGTCTACCTTTGCGGGAAGTGGCGTGATAGTTAGTTAGTTTAGTTATTAAGAGTGAAACTTTCACGTAGATCTATTAAGAAAGATTTGGATTTTTTCAATGTTAATTATTTTGTGCTATGAAATATTTTTTGTTTGTTTAAAATTCACTGTTAATCAATTCCAGTTTTATTAAAATTAATATTTACTATGTAGGCATAATATAAATTCGATACACACAGAAAATCATCCCCAATAAGTTTTCAGCCGAACTGGGCAACGAATAAGCTAAATGTAAACAACGAATTTATTTGAAACTCAAGCAATTTAGAGGAAAATCGTATCCGTCAGTTTCCCGAGTTTTATATGAAAACATAAATGTACATGTACCTGACGAGGTCTCTCGGAGGTGGGAAGGTGTGGATTTGACCCTTCGTATGAAGTTTTAATTAAGTACACCTCCTGAATACTGAATTTCAGGAACGGGCGCTTTCAGAAAAGTTAAGAGCATTAACAGAGTTCAGTTTGTCTTTGCGACCCAAAGCGGCAACATTTCTCATCGCGCTACGTACCGGCTTGTTTTCCACGACTTTGGAAATTTATTATGAGGTTACATAATCGTTTTGGACGTGTGCCAATTTCGTAGGCACAATATTAGAGGGTGTCGGGGTTGCGCACACTCCCTATAGCTGGGTGTACTATAAATACACGCCTGTCTATCATTCTGCGGCCTGTTAGGAGATTATTTCTGAAGGGTTGGGGGTAGTTCACACTGGCTTTATTGACCCACTCGAAACCGCTACAAAATAATGTTGAAATTGTAATCTATTTTGGGCTATTCTGCATCTCGAACATATATGTTATTAATTGAAAAATATGGCATTTCTTATTTAAGTTTTACTTGGTAAATACCACTACTTTTTAAAACTAATGTGACACGTATTTCGATGCATTCCTAAAAGTCAACGTAGAAATGTAGCGAAATGTATCGAAACACGTGTAACAATATATTTCAAGAAAAAGTGGTATTTATTTAGGCAGGCGCTGTGGCGTAGTTGGGTAGACACTCGACTGCGAAACTGGCATCGCGGGTTCGATTCAATTGCAAAATGAATTCAAGAAAGATTTATTTTCAATCGGTCTGGGTGTTCGTAATGTATTATTCACATTTACATTCCCTATCTTTACTTTCCTACCTGTAGACAAGCATCTAAAATAGATGATTTGCGGGTTATTTCTTTTTAAAAAAATCATGTAAAACTTCAAGTAAATCAAGGAAAACTTAATAAAAAATGGATAATAATTACTACATAATCCACAAATCAAGTGTTTTTCTTTTATAAACCGAATCAATTTGTAAAAGAAAAACACTTTTTTTGTACCACTTGAGTTACGTTTATTTATTTTATTATAACGACTAGTTTCGGAAGCTATGCTATCATCTTCAGGTGTAAATAGAAACTAGTCGTTAAAATAAAATAAATATAGCTCGTTGTAAATAACTTGTGGTTATATAGTAATAAAAAACAAGTATTTTTCTTTTACAATTCCATCATGTCTTACCACAAAGTGAATGCCGAAACAATAAACCGAATTAATTCATGAAAAATATTTCAACTTTTCAAAGTCAAGTTATTCGTAAAGATAATTTTGTACTATCTTGCACAAGTACGGGTATGCAATTCTAATTGTCCTTTATGTGAGACTGATATAACCTATTACAATTTTAAATTTATTAATATGTTACCTTAAACCGCAGATTCTCATAGTTTTTTAGTCTAGCACCTCCTGCCAAATTATTCCGTCGATTCAGGCAATGAAATTAACAGAATGTCATATTATACATACGGAAGAAGGAACTATACAATTATATTTTTTACTTTCCAGTCATCCATTTTGTCTCCTTGGGTCGTAGAGCCTCTAGTATTCAGCGGTCATCTGGGAGCAGTATCACCTCCTTGAAAACCCATGCCTTAAACTGTTAGACTTGATCACCTTGCTTTTAGTAACTTTAGATCAATGTCATAGCACATTGTGAACCATTGTGCGTATTATGAAAGTCTTTTCGAAAATTCCATGGTTTCTGAAAATTGCCTCTTATTTTTTTTGTAACAAGAAAACCTTTTGCATTTACCCTCATCATATTTCCTTTTCAGTAATTACTTTCAGTGCAATCTTTTAGCCTTCGGAGTAACCTATTTTTCTTTAAAAAGCATGTACCAATTTTAATACCTTTCAAAAAACGTCCGACTTGAAATGACAATGCTTCTCCACGAATACCCAGGGGATAATTAACATTCTTCCTTCTTATTATCTTCATCCCTATAATTTAACTTCTGATCGTATTTCATTTACTTTTTACTGTTGTCATGTTGGAAAGGTATATTTTTTAGGAATAAAGTAATTATTTGCCAACTTCTCTGAGGAAAATTTCTCAGTGTTTGTAAAGTGAAATTGAAAAATATTAAATTTTGTGGTATGCTTTAACAAATTATTTTCACGTATTTAACTCAATGTATAAAATTTTTATTTAAGCAGATGTAATTTTTATGTTAAGATTTAGTTTATTATTATCATTTAAATTTGTTATCAATATTACTGTCGGTGAAAGCTGTTATTGTATTTCTTTGTGTAGCTGATATCTGGTAGTGATTATTTTTTCTTCAAAATGTTGTATGTAAATAAATTTCCCGCGCACACATATCGTAGTCGTACAGGAGAAAGTGACCAACTAACAAAACGTTAAATGTTCAGGAGGGTCATTTAAGTCACTTTTGCTTGGCAAGAAAATAAACATCAATGCAGTTAATCATTTTTTAAGAAGTCAATATATTATACTTCCAAGTTAAAAATCCCTTAGGCTTTTTTCAGGGCAATATTATGCTAGTATGATATCAAATAGTCAATGATCACGTTTTTGTCTAAAATGCGTTTGGTCACTTTCTCCTGGAAGACTACGATATTTATATCATAATAATGTACGATATAGCCAAATATGAGAATGACGAAATATTTCTTTTTGATAAAAAACCTTATTTTTAGGGGCTTGTCTATAGGTAGGATAGTAAGGATATGGAAGGTAGATATCAAATACATCACAAATATTCTCGATTCTTTTAACAATTAGGTATAATAGACAAAATGTCAGTTTTGTAGTCAAGCATCTACCCAACTATGCTACGACGCCTGTTTATTCCGTACAAAGTAATTTCAAAAATATTTTTTTGAGGTTTTGTTCTTTGTTTTGATTTTTTTTAAATCACACCAACATAAAAAAATGTTTTTTAGTTGACATAATTTTTTTTAGATATTTTTATCGTGTAAAATGTACGATAAGGATAAATGTTTCTATTTGAACCGTCAAATATACTCATCTGACTTATTTGTAATACAATTTACAAACAAAATTTAAAACAGACAGTACAGAGCTTATCTATAGCAGAAAAAATATTTATGTATTAATTTTTAAATCAAACACAGATTTTTTGAGTCTACTAAGTTGTATTTTATTAACAAAAACACACAATTGTATAGCTATTCTTAGAATTGTATACATACATAAGGAGCGTCAGTCCATTTGATCTTCACATTCGTTTAAAAATGCCATAACTCGGAGAAACAATTGTCAGAATATTGATTTTTTTATGTGTTTTTGTTCATAAAATACAACTTGGTAGACATATAGACAATAAATAAATACAGCAGAAGTATCCCTGTGGGTGACTGACAGCTACACTTTATAAGAAAAATCAGTATTTAAATTATCTCACGACACTACTAATACTTAGTATGCTGTATTTTAAAATAATAAGGTAATGCTGCCTACTTCAAAATAACAACTTATTATACCTTGTGAGGGAAGAAAGCGTCTTTTATCAGAATCTAATATTAAACAAAAAAGGAACACATCTTAGTTTATATTAGTGAGACTGTTAATAAATTTTTCAATTCAATTCAATTCAATTCAATTTTCCAACGTTCTTAAAGGTAATTCCTTATCATAAATTAGATGAAAATTAAGAATTAAGTATACTTCAAACTTTGGGTTTTTTGGCAAAATATCAATAGAAATAATCCGATATTAGACTTGGTTTATTTTTATTAAAAGCCGTGCGCAGGCTTTAGTGCAAATATGAATTTAATGAATAAAGTGAAGATATTGTGAGCTCCGAGTGTAATATTTCCCAAGTTTATTATAACTTTTGCGTGACTCATGGCAAAAATTAATTATTTTTTTTTTATAAAAAATATTATTTAATAAATAAATAATAACATTAGAGTTTGATGAAATAATATTACGTTATACTCACAGGCGACCAGCGAAGTGAGGGGTGTTACGGGTAAGATAATATTAAGTGTAAAGGTCAAGGGAAGACGGAATTACGAAGTATGGGTAAAATAAAGAAATTGAATAATTTAAATTTAAGGGAGTATTTTTTTAACCTTAATATTATTTTGTAACAGTAAAAAAAGATGACGGAATAATAAAAAATAAAGAAAAATGTTTTTTTACCATACATTAACGCATGATTCAGGCCCAATACACAATGCACAGTCTTCATTCCGATGCCAGCTAGTATTATTTAAAAGGCAATATTACTGGATTGAAATATTAGTAAAAGCGCAAGCTGTTGTCAATACTCTTTGAGTGTGTTCAAATACTTGTTCACAAATCTGGGTTACCTCCAATTATAGGAATTATTTTCATATTATTTTTGACATCTCATCAAAGATGAAAAAGAATATGGAAGCCTGGGCATTTACGGGGCTGACGACTGTCATAGACTGGTTTAAGTGATTTATGAACAAGTATTTGGACATACTCAAAATGTTGTGAACTGGTCAAATTATAAGCTAAAAATAATAAAAATTAAAATGATATTTTCTGGCGTTTCTCATGTATGTGATTATAATCCAGGATTCGGATCTCACATACTAATATAAGAGTTTTTGCTTTATAAAAAACTTATTTTCATCTCACCAATAGATGTCTCTAGTGAAGTTTTAATTCAAGAATAATGTTTAAAAAAATGGTTTATATATAAATAGAACTTCCAAGAATTTGAGTAGTTGTCAATAATAGGTAGAACTGGTAAAAGTGATCAATTAAACCATCCTATGATGGTCGTCAGCCCCGTAAATGCCCAGACTTCCATATTCTTCTTCTTCTTTGATGAGATGTCAAAAATAATACTTTTTTTATTGATATTTAGTCTTCATTGTAATGTCTGTAAATGTTGGTAAATAGCCAATATATGAATGAAATGTTTGTAAAAGTACTAACAATTTTTGTTAGTACTCTTTCCTGATATATACGTCATCTCTGCAATGCTAGTAAATGTATTGTGACACGTATTTTGATGCATTTCGTATAAAATTTTAAAACACCATGCTGAATAAAATTTGAAATAAAAGACATAAATACTCCCCTAAATAGACTGCCGAGTCAATTCATGAAGTTAAACAACATGTAAAAATATGCTAATGTTTTAATAAAATACAATTCTAAAATAAAGAAGGACCTTTTAATTTATATTTTGTATTAAATTTTTAAAATATTATTTAAGATGTAAACTGATTTCATTTTGCTAAAAACACAAGTCAATTTACTAAATAAATTGTTTTGTTTATAATAATAAAAACTCTTTGTTAAAATAGCTTCAATATATAAAAGGAAAAGGATAATTTTAGTTTGTGTCAGTCTCTGATGGGCTTTTAGTTGGCCGTTAAAGTTTGAATATCTTAATAGTAATTATATATATTTTTTAATTTTTAAACAGGTGTTAGTTTTTCTTCGACATCTTGTTAAAATAACACACGAGATCTTATATGTACGTTGATGATATGTAGAAGTGTGTGGTATATTAAACGCAAACCATAAAGAACACCATCTCCCAGTATATGGAAGAGTAAAAATATTATAGTCCCGACATTTCTCCGAGGATTTCTATAAAGATAAGAGCTTTAAAAGGTAAAGTGTAAAATCTGAAACTATCCAAGCTTTCAATCCAGCAACCTGACACTTCGCGAAAATGGATCATTCATTACGAACTAAGTGCTGATGATTTTATAGAGATAAATTACGTTTCCTGCGCCACGACTTCAAATAACTGGGGTGAAGATTTATTACTGGAGATAAAAGCGGGAATATATTTTTAAAGGTAGTATAAATTAATATCTCCAGAGAGAACGCTACAAGAATTAAATTGAAGGAATTGTAAAAGAACTCAGGATTTGTTCTTTTGTAATTGTGATAGTAAAATATTTACTTTTATAAATGAGAACAGTAAAACACACTTATGAGGCGAAGGAAAAAGAAGCATAAGAAGACCAAGAAAAACTTGACATGGTCAAGTACTTAAAATTCTTGAAAGTGATCAGGTAATAATTATATGGTATGTATCAACCTTGAAAATTAATATTAGTGATTTTACACTCTAATATATAATTAATATTACCCTGGACTAGTCCCTGAAGCGCAGGAGTGATCACCTTGCCTTCAAGTAAGTAACGATCAATCAAGATAACACTGCGTCAATACGATGCAGTTCCCTGTACACCATTGGTTGCGGATAAGGGGTTAGAAATGTATGCATGAGTGTGGAATAGGCGAAGATCTTTTTAAAAAGACAGATTGGTATGGTATTCTATTCTCTCTGCCTACCCCTGCGGAAAAAACGGCGTGATATTAAGTTAATTAGTTTACAAAAACAATTCATATATTGCCACGGTTCTTATTTACTCACAATTCAGCCATTGACATTTTCCATTAATTCGTCAACAGTTTTATGTGATGATTACACTGTGATTTTTAAACATTTAAAATATAAAACTAGAATTTTTCAAAGTGCGTTCGATTGCTATGTGATTAGGAATGCTTTTACTAAGCAGAGATCCTTTATTTGGATGTATGCAAGATACTTACCAGATTATTAAACATACAGGGGAACGCCTGTAAAGATGATTTTAAAATTTTTATCCGAATCACTCCTGAATAGAGACACAGATTTGTGAACAAGTATATGGAGACACTCAAAATCTTCTCCATTTTTATATTTTATGGCTATTTCACAATACTTGTCAACATAATACAAATACAATATAACGATTTAAAATATCCATTACTGAAATCCAGATTCAACAAAGAATTTGCGATGAAAGGGAATATTCGGATTCCATGAAATTGTGTTTACGATGATATTTATATAGAGCGAAATAAAAAGTGACGTATATTCCCACACATAACTTAATAACTCCTGCTTATGTCTTTCTATTTTATTTTCAGAAGACTTTATAGCCAAAGCTCGCAGAGAACAGATAAGGTATTTTGACATTTGGAAATATTTAGAAGTTGGATTTTATTACTTTAAAACTCTCCCGGGAATCTCGGTATCAAATTTACATTCCGACGAGCATGACCTTATGCGAAATGTTCTGACAGCTCTTTCACATTTAAAAGTAAATTGTGTTCACTATAAAATTATTTCATCCTTAGAATATTGTGAAAGTAAATTCATGATTACTGGGAAATATGGGAAAATGATAATTATTTCCATAAAAAGGTTTTCAAATATATTTAAAGCTTCACGAAAAATACATAATTATTATTTTGAAATTTATTCTTATTTTTGGTAAGGATTTATGTAATATCTTGAATGTTTTTCAAGAAATTAGATTTAGGAGTTTTTAAATCATATTATCATATGGTGTACGGAGTTTGTGGAAGTTTTTGGGAATGTAATTAACTACGAGTATGTTAATGTTTTAAAATTTAATAAACTCTGATGATGACAAGGTTCTTGTCGAAACCGGTTGGTTAAAGTGTACTTATAATAAAAAAGTGGTTAAAACAAAGCTGTTTAATTTTAAAAAGATTTATTTAAGTTTTCATAAATATGTATTAGAGTTTATTATATGTATAAATATAATATAAATAAAAAAATACATATGTATATATATATATATATATATATATATATATATATATATTTATATATATATAAATATATATATATATATATATATATATATATATATATATATATATATATATATATATATATATATATATATATATATATATATATATATATGTATATATAAATATATATATATATATATATATATATATATATATATATATATATATATATATATATATATATATATATATATATATATTTGTGTAATGTGTGTATTTCTATACGTTTTTCGGGGTTCAACAAGAACTACAAGATCCAAAACAATCAGATACAACACATACCTCTTTTGGTCTTAAATTTAAGTTTTAAATTTTAAAACCGGCTTTCGCTATCCAAAGATATTTTAAAAAAAAGTTATTCATAAATGGACAGTGGAAGTAAGTAGATCTGAAAAAGATTAAATCATTTGGCCATGTCGTATTTGATTTCATGTTATAAACAATTTTCGTTCATTTATTTTTATAATAGTAATAACTTTTGTAAAAATACTCTAGAAAACTCCGTGAGCACATTATTGTATTTTTTTAATTATGTAAATGATGGAATAAAAAGTACATACTTTAAAAAAATATCCATTGTAACATGAAATATGAATTCGGGAAATTTTAATGTAATATCTGTATTTTTTTCTAAGAGACAGAATTCAGTGCCAACCCTTAGTTTTATGCTATCCTTGGTTGTAACCAAAACAAACGCTTGTTATTTTTGAATATTCTCTTTTAAGAGACAGTCATTGTTTAAAATATGGAACATCGTGATTGCGGTAAAAACAGCGAGAATTTTTTCTTTGAATGTTTGTTCAGTGTTTTGTCTTAATCTTGCGATGTACCTTAGTTCTCTCAAGCACATGAGATTTTGCACAGTAAGGATATTTATTGTGACATTTTGTACGTTCATATTTCATTGAACCAAGTTCGCTTGAGGTCACAATAGACCTAATATGGTCGCAGTGACAAAAATTATGCAAGATCCCCTTGACGTCAAAAAAAGATCGTTTGTGATATTTTAAAAATCAATTAACGTAAATTCACGTAATTCCTTCAACTCCCCTTTTCCTTTGCCCTCCTTATTATCATCTTTTGTGATTTATGTTTTTTTAAATGTTAATTTGTAACTTGTGTTTTTTTGTTTTAAATTTAGTTAGTCCTTCTCCGTCCAGACTATGGAATGAATTCACTCTCCATGTAAAAAATGCACCTTCTCTAATAACTTTTAAGAAACTTCTGAGACATTACTATTTATCATTAGAATCCTAACTGTCCATCGAACCTCCTTTCTTACTTTTTCCCTCTACCTCCTTCCGTAAACCCCTTTTTTCCTTTACTCTCCTTATTATCATCTTTTGTAATTTATGTTTTTTAAAAATTTTAACTGTCATTTATGTTTTTTTTTAAATGTTTAAATATTATTTACCTTCTGATTGCAAACAGCTATATATGGCATCAAACGTTTTGATCAATATCAGTTGTCTGTTTTTGGTTGGTTGGATATTGATTTTAAGCAATAAGCATGAAGTTTAAATAAATAAATACATGTTATTCTTCTTTTTCTTATCCTAATCCGCACCAAAAACAAAAAATAAACATAAATAGGGTGATTGTGCTCAAGATGTCATTAAGTGAATGTTAAATGCACTCAATGGTGCATAAGGCACTGCATTTAATAAATATAATATTTATTTGATCGTTAATAATATGAACAAGGTGATGATGCTGGGTTTTAATCAGTCCAAATTTTAAAGAAACATTGTACTTTAAATCACTTACATATTATTTTCACTCAATAGCTCGTAATTCTCTCCTTTAAGCACATGCCCCAGATAGGACACCTTCCAGACTTTGATATCAGTTAGAATTTTAGGAGTATATTCACGTTGCTGACTAAATCGGTTCATGGAACTAGAAGGAATGTGTATTTGATTACGAGTTTTTATCGATTATTGGGCGGTATGATCGATAATCCTGAAATTATCCGGAACATTGGTCTGTATGTTCCCGATAGTTACCTAAGACAGCGTCGACATATATTGTTTCACATTCCTATACACAGGACCAACCTACCGATGGTTATGCCTGTAGGAAGAGCTACCGCTATGTTGAACTATATCTCATTGGATATTGATCTGTTCCATGTGTCTGAAGGAGTTTTCCGAAGTGGGATTCTTCTACACCTTTACCAATAGTTCTTGCATATATTTTATTTCAATGTATTTTTAATGTATACGATTTAATTTTTTTTATAGTTTGTCATGGATATATTAATTGAAATAAATAAATTGAAATTTAAATTGAAATGGAATGCGTACCATTGATGTTATCATATTTTGAATGCCTTACCTGTTCAAAGGACTATTTTAAAATGATTATTTTTTAAATAAAAAAATATCATTAAATAAAAAGCGTAAAATTTAAAAGCAGTATCTTTTTCTGGTTGTAATACAAGACTTGGGCAAACAAAATGCTCGTATTTAATTTTTGTGGTTGTATTTTGTTAGAATGAGATTTGATCACGCTCTAAAAACTCTCGAATATACATATTTCTGCAAAGCGTATGTATATTAAGCCATTTCGAAAGCGTAAAAAACTTTTTCGTTTTCACCGTGTATCAGGAACGTGAGAAAATTCACAGTTTGTTCCCGTCATATTTTCTAAAGCCTTGAAAAGTCGTAGAAACTTTCTCCTAGGTCATTGAATTTCACACAAAAGTAGTCCACATTTCTTTGTTCTAGATAGAACATTGTATGAGGAAAATTCAAATATATTTTGTGGAGGGGTTCAATGTCTAACCGTTTTTTTTAAATATTTATTTATATATTTTTTTCTTAAATATTTTTCGCAGATACTTTGTGACACAATTTATAAACTTTATTAAATGAAACAACTAAGTTTTAACCACTTTTTTAATATAAGTACACTTTAACCTACCGGTTTCGACAAGAACCTTGTCATCATCAGGGTTTTTTAAATTCTAAAATAATAATAACATTAAAATACTCATAATTAATTACATTTCCTCACCAAAAGTGTGTGGATGTTTTTGGTAAGGAAATGTAATTAGTTTTTGAGTATTTAAATGTTTTAGAATTTTATAAACCCTGATGATGACATGGTTCTTGTCGAAACCGGAAGGTTAAAGTGTACTAATGATAGAAAAGTGGTTAGAATAAAGTTGTTTAATTTAATAAATATTTTTTTATTATTTTGCATTTCACAATACATTATAAGTACAGTCAAAATATTATAACAAAAAAATCCCACAAAGGCATGGTCTGTGGGTGGGTATATAATAGGGGGTTGAATTAGTTCTCGCCGTTTATAAAAATTTAATATTTCTCTGTGATTTAAATAGATTCCTTTCGTTTTTTTTTGTTTTCCTGTCCCCCGCTGCCTCGAACACCCACGTGGCACTTTCAACTGCCTCAAACAGCCTCAAAATTAAGGCTATGGGCCTTTTTCATCGGCAGGGAAACTGGGTCCCGTATGCTCTGAAGGGGAGAGATATGGAAAGGCGACTTTGCATGTGTGATTCACTCTTGCAACGGCATCACAGAAAAGGTTTTTTGCATCGCGTCATCACCAGCGATGAGAAGTGGATCTTCTTCGACAACCCCAAACGCCGCAAAGTCATCTGCCAGCCAGGTCAGCCACTCCCTGCTGAAGCCAGCATTGCAAAACGCAACATTCACGGCTCAAAAACGATGCATTTGGTGGGATCAGCAGGGAGTAATTTTTTTCGAGCTTTTAAAGCAGGCCAACAGTCACAGCAGAGGTTAACAAGCAGCAAATGATCAAACTAAAAACAGCAATTGAAGAAAAACGTCCAGAATACGCAGCCAGGCACGAGTCGATTCTCATTCTGCTCGACAACGCGCGCCCGCATGTTGCCAAAGTGGTAAAAGAACAGATAAACTCCTTTGGTTGGGAGGTTCTGTCACACCCGCCCTACTCCCCTGACGTCGCACCATCCGATTATCATCTGTTTCGGTCCATGCAGCATGGATTATTGGGAGAAATTTTCAAAAGTTATCGAGAAGTCGAGTTATGGGTTGAAAATTGGATTGCCTCAAAAGACAAGGTTTTCTTTTATAGGGGAATACGACTTCTTCCTGAAAGATGGGCCAAAGTAGTCGAGAAAGAAGGGCAATACTTTGAATAAATTCTTACTTTTAAAAAAAATAATATTTTCAATTCAAAATACTACAAAAAACGGCGAGAATTCATTCAACCCCCTAATATTACGTTTAAGTTTAAGGCTCTAATAAAAGAGCACTGGCAAGAAAACAATAAATATTAACAGAAATAAAATTATATTAAAAGTGCTTAAATAAACTACAAATATTTGATTTTAACAGAAAATCAAAAATCAAAAGATGCAAATGAAAGAAGTTAGCAAATATGTACTATATAAGTTATATGTATAAAAAAGGAACTTAGATCTGTTTTTTCAAGAAATAATTTAAGCAAAATTTTAAATCAAAACTATATTATTAAGAATTATAAAAAAAATCCTTTTCTTCTTCTTTATAAAATTAATCGACTTTGTTTTAACCACTTATTTATTAATAGTACACTTTAACCTACCGGTTTCGACAAGAACCTTGTCATCATCAGGGTTTATTAAATTCTAAAGTATTTTAATAATATACTCTTAAATAATTACATTCCCTTACAAAAAATCCTAAATGTTATTTAAAAAAAAAACATTTACGATTTTTTACGGAGTGTGTGAAAGTTTTTGGTGAGGGAATGTAATTAATTTTGAGTATTTTAATGTATTTTATGTTTTAGAATTTAAAAACCCTGATAATAACAAGGTTCTTCTCGAAACCGGTTGGTTAAAGTGTACTAATAATAAAAAGTGGTTAAAACAAAGTTGTTTGGTTTTATAAAGTTTATAAAATGCGCCACAAAGTATCTGCGAAAAAAATTCAATAAACTTTTCTTCTTCTTCCAGGTCAGCCTTGCGTTGGCAATCATTCTGGAAAAAGGTTCTCTGCCCTCTACTGCTTTGAACAACTTCCCCATTCTCTTAGCGTCCCACGTCAATCATTTATATTTTTAGGTCAGGACATCAGTTTTCTTTCTACTCCTACCTTCGTACTCAAGAAAGGCATATTATGTTTCTCACCTTTAAGCAAATTTCACAGGTAAAAGATCTAGCTTTTTTTAAAAAAAATATTAAGAGCTCACTCACTGCTGACTTTGCATTTGCAAAGAACTTCGGAGTTTGTGACTATCTATCTAGATATATGGGGTACGTCTCTACATATGTGTGTGTTATTCAGTGATTTTGAGTGTGTTTAAATCTTAAATGTGAAAATGTAGAGTTGTATAAGACCACTTTTGAGTTGATTGATGTAATAACGTCTTATTTTGAGAACTAAATATATTCTCGACATCTTGCGCATACTTATTCATAGGCACCATGGTTAAATTTAGTATTATTATTTTATAAGCAGAGATATTAACGAAATGTATATAATATTATTTTCGAATTATTGTACATTCCAGGAGACGCCTGAATTCATCTTATTTCATTATATCGTTTGACATGCATTAAAAATAAATTTTAAAAAATTCTCATTATAAAAAAATGTCTCTGCTAATTAAAAAACTTACCTAACTCAACAATAGATGGTGCTAAAGGAGTAAAATGGGTAAAAATGTGTTAATTGAAGCATAAATATAGGTTTTGAAATTTCAGAAATTCGAGTTTGTAAATCATGGGTGGAATGGTGAATTTAACATGCGTAAAGCATGCATGGCTCACGACCTGTCGTAGGCTGGTTTATGTGACCACTTTATACACGTTTCAACGTAAATGACTCCTGAGTAGACAACACTAGATTAATGATGATTTGGACACAATAAAAATATTGTTTTAATTAAATTAAACACTTGAAAAATCCACTGAATTGAGTTTTATTTTTATTTACGACTAGTTTCGAAAACGACAATTGTTTTCATCTTCTGGTACAAATTTAAACTAAAACTAAAAACTAGTCGTATTTAAAAATAAAACTCAATTCGGTGGATTTTTCAAGTGTTTGATTTAATTTAAATAATCATGTCATTCCACAAAGTTAATGCCGAATCAATAAATAATATAAAAATCTTGTGATTTTACAATCGAATTCAAAAGTGTTGATATTCAAGAAGGACTTCTATATATGTATATCTTCGTTATTGAAGTGTTATACGTACTGTATCACGAAGGCGTCATAATAATAATTTTTCCAAAGCTTAAATTTCCCGACAGTCAAATCGTCCTGAAGGCACAGAAAACCTATTCTTTATGGTTATATTAAAAGTAACGGTTTTCCCCGCTATAACGTACATCACGAACAGTATGTCCGAACGAATTTCCGCTGAAAAATGATCCCAGATTATTTTGCGATAAAGTGGAATTATATAGCAAGCGGCGTATACTGACGATGATAAGAATTATTTATAAGGAATATTCAACGTGGAGTTTCTAAGAAATCTAGGCTTTGTAAACACGTTGATCCATTTGACAATAAATCGCTTGGTTAGTTGGTACCTATTCATCGACATATATTTTACACTTATACTTAATATTATTATATTTAATACTTCTTATGCCTATTTATTATACCTATTTATTGTTTTTTTTTTTATATTTTGGCATGTATTAGTTTTGGTTATTCAAAATAATATTTTTTGTAACTTTTTTATTTGTGTTCCAGTCTTGTTAACCTTTACCCCTTGTCCCAAAATGAGAAATAAAAACTACTCATCGGGAATATTATATATATGACTTATGTATGTAACATGTTTTGAAAAATAAATAAATAAAAAACTATAAAAAGATAAAAATGCTTTGACAAATCTTTAAATAAGTTTACATACTTACAAAATCAACTGATAAAGTAAATTATAGCGTAGACAGTAATTTCAGACGATTATTATTTAAGATTGATTTCACGAAACACTTTAAACTCTAAATTTATTTTTTCTTCAATGTGTTTCGCAGATACTTTGTGGCATATTTTATAAACTTTATAAAATAAAAAAAAACTTTGTATTTAACCACTTATTTGTTGGCACATTTTTTCTCCAATCAGTTTCGACGAGAACCTTGTCATCATCAGGGTGTGTCGAAACCGGTTGGAGAAAAAATATACCAATAGATAAGTGGTTAAAAACAAAGTTGTTTTTATTTTATGAAGTTACTTAATTTATTCATAACATTTTGAGCGTGTCCAAACACTTGTTCACACATCTGGGTTTCTCCAATTAGGAGTTATTTTACATCTCAACAAAGAGTTGGTTTTCTCCACTTATCTTAAATATAATCTTAAATATAAAAAAGTTATTTACCGATTGGTTTGAAATGTTGGCATAACATTGCATTCGAATTCCCGCGTGTGTATAAAAGTGTATGACAGGTTAAAACATGCTAATATTTTACTGCTATGGCAGCGCCATCTGTTGTTCGTAACAGAAACACGCGCTATACTAAATTTTGGTTACGGCGGAGAGCGCGCTTCTTAACAGCTGTAGTTATATTTTTGAGTGATTACTTAACCAGCCATGTTTACAGGTCAAAAGAGATGTGTGCAACCAAATTTCCATTTTCTTCTTCATCTATTTTCGGATGTCATAAATGTCAATGAAAAATGTTGTCGCCAAATTTAAAATAAATGATTTCTTATTCTATTTGATGATACTGCGTAATTTTTTTAAAATTTCTTTAACTTAGTATTTGAAAATATCTATATTTTTACAAATTGTCTTCGTAAAAAAAGGTAAAAGCTTGTTATTCACTACGCCGATTTAGTCAGTCGTAAATTCGAATCGAGCTTTTGGTGTTTTTTTTCGGGTCGATATATTTTCTCAGCCGAATAATAAGAAAATGAAATTTCGAAAGAACAACACTGTCATTTAATGAAATAATATTCATAACTTACTTTTACAATAATGTTTTCTTTTTGTCGCCGAGCATGTCTCTTGTAAAAGGCTCTTGTTAATAGAGAAAATACACGGGTATGAAAGGAATGAAAGACGTCCATTAGGGTTTACAAAAAACAAACAACTTTCCGCGGGATGGAACCTCCTCTGAGGGGTAGAAAATCTTTACCAAGTTACACTTCCAAAGGCGGTTGCGCGCTGTTTTCTCAAAACGGCAAAGGACTGTCAAAGTTTGCGGTACTCAAAGTAATTAGTTACGACTTCAATGATCCGCACTTTTAAACTTCTGCTTCTACAAACCTTTTTATTTTAATAATAATTAAAATCTTGAAAAATTTAACTTTTTTAAAATTATTTTAGGTTAGGTGATAATATTGGCAATATATCGACGTAAAGTGCTCTAACTACATTTTTGTCAATTTTAAGATATTTGGTGTATGTTATCAACTGTTATCCATCTACAAATAAAAACATCCAAAAAAAATTTATAAATTACGCCTTATTTTTAGGCGTATAAAACGCTATTTACATCGAATTACCGAAATGAACTGAACTCCTAAAACGCTAACTACATACTTAATTTTGACATGTTCAAGAATCAAATGTTCTTCATCTAAATTTTTATTGAAATGAACTGATGGTTTTATCGTTGATTTTTACATTATCTAAAAAAAAACTGAAAATTTCAAATAAAAGCTTTTAAAATAACTTAAAGCCGAGTAAAATCACATCAAACAGGAAAAAACAAACCATTCACGTTTTAAATATCAAATGTCAATATGGTTGATTTCCAGCCATTAAAGAAAAAGCGACGGAAATTAGGCGAACATAAAAATAACATAGTGGTAGAGATAAAATGAGATATATGCCCCCGAAATTCGTTGAAACACTATCCTGGGGGTAGGATGAACTAGCAACCCTTAATAATGAAAATAATAATGGAGACTTAGACGATAATCTTGTCGAATAAATTCTCGGAATAGTTTGCTCCAAGAAACGTATTATGTTGAGTTGTGAGATTTATGGATGATAAGATTTATGCTCTTGCGGGATTTTTATCTTGTCATTTGAGATGTTTACAACACTCTTGAAATAATTTCTAGTTTTAAAGATAAACCATTCTTATGGAACAGTGAGGATTCATTTGACATTTCTTAGGAACGAGTATCTTGCTTCCAAGACATGATAAGATTAGTGGAAATGAATAGAATGAAAGAAGTGAT
Organism: Brachycentrus maculatus; assembly: GCF_059751285.1. Classification (NCBI taxonomy): domain Eukaryota; kingdom Metazoa; phylum Arthropoda; class Insecta; order Trichoptera; family Brachycentridae; genus Brachycentrus; species Brachycentrus maculatus. The sequence continues at coordinate 510,665 of NW_028280916.1, forward strand.
TACTCAATGATTGTCCTCGAAAATGATCATTTTAGAATAAAAATATAGATAAAGTCAGCTTATCTAACCTTAACCAATATCCATTTGTTTTTTCATCACTATTTTAGTTTTTCTTGCCACCACTCTCATCTAACCTAACATAACCCTACATAACCTAACCTAATAAAAATTTACATAATCTTATGTAACCTTAACCAATATTTAAAAGTTTTCACTACTATCATGTTTTTAAAGTAGAGACAATATCAACGGCCCATACGTAAAGTACTCTATCTGCAAATCTGTTATTTTACAGGGGAGAGCTTAGAAGATTTTTTTTACGTATTTTTTTTATTAATTGACGGTTTTATCTGAAAATGTTAACTTGTATAATACAATAAAAAACACGATATAATAATGTATTAAAGTAAAAATTAAGTACTTGGCGTTTTAAGAGTTCAGTTCGTTTCGAAAATTTGATGTAGATAGCGTCTTATACGCCTGAAAACTTGGCGTAATTTATTTAATATATTTTTGTTGTTGTTTATATTTGTAGATAACGGTCATTTGATAACATACACCAAATATCTTAAAATCAATAAAAATGTAGTTAGAGCACTTTACGTCGATATATTGCCAATATTATCACCTAACCTAACATAGCCTAACCTAACCTAACCTTAATTAATTTATTAATTAAATAACGTGTCAAAATATATGCAAGTATTTTTCACTCACATATTTATTTATTATCACCCTGAACTGGTACAAGAAGCGCAAGGCTAATCACTTTGCTTTTATGCGATTAACGATCAAGATAATACTGTGGCGATACGATGCAGTGCGGTATGCACCATTGGGTATAGGGATAAGGGTAAAAAGAAGAAATATGAAACTGAGAAATTGATGAAAAAAGGAAGACAAACGTAGGAGGACCAGGTAAGGAGTTATAAGATAGGGATAGAATATGCAATAATTGTATTTTGTCATGTATTGATATAATTGAATAGTTTTCAAGAAAACAGGATTAAATGATTTATTTTGACAAGTATTTTTAACGATCAAGATAACACTACCCGGTGCCAAATGTAATGTTAAGTGCGTATAGAGGTAAGAAAAAAGTATAGGTACACGCAAACAAATTGCAAAAAAATACTTTATTAATGTCGATATTACATTTTGAAGCCATAGAATGGAAAACGACGTGAAATTTTGTACCTCAATATATTGTACGCCATATGAAACCATTTTAACAAAATAACATTTTTTCACCATATAAACTATTTTTCATATCGGGTAAGAATTTCTTTTTACATATTTACATTTCGAGCTATTTACCGTGGCGCGGGGTGGGGCTGGGTAGCCGATTTCCCCCGTCTAACTTTGATTACAACGAAAAGCTCTTCGAAACGGGTCTCTACAACAATAACACCCCCCTTGAAAGCTTACCCTGTAGGCTCATGGTGGCAATGGTCCTCGGAATACATATCTTGGGACACTTGGACTAGGACTTAGTGTCAATAACACGATACCTTTTGTAAATTTTCAAAACATTGTCGGAGAACCCTTTTCGAGAATTGTAAATACTTACATCCATACGCAAATACTTACATCAGCGCCTATATGGCTGGATTATGTAAATTATTTTGTAACATACGAGTACGTTGGCGCTTAAATGCGATACTCTTCGTTCGTTCAACTTTTAACAGGAGAATTTAATATTTTAATATAGGTGTCTCAGTTTGTGATGAAACATCTATTCTTCTAACTGTGAATTGTCTATTCTTGACATAGCATTTTCTGTAAATGTCTTTGCACTGTTCCGTATCTATCTGCTGTGCTGGTCGGGGTTGTGGAAGCATCTGTATACTGGTCAACGTTGGGTCGGAATCGGATCTAGCTGACTAATTAAACTAACTACCTACTAATCCCTTTCACCGGGACACTTCTAGAAAAATTGGTGGTGGATTTAAAAACTTGTATTAATTTAGATTGGCAGTAACATGGATATTAAAAGCTTATATATATGAATTCAAAGTAAAATCGGGATACATGTTTCGATGGTAGATGCTTCTGTATCAGATCTGGGAATGCGGTGGTACGGCTTTCGAATCTATTCTTCTGCGTGTGTTACATACAATCTTAGTGATGATTGGTTTGCGTCTTTCATGGTCAGTCTACACCCGGTTTGATCCCACGGTCATCACTTCAACTCGGTGTACCCGCTACAATGCGTGTCGGAGGTAATTTGGTCCATGTATGTTAAGCGGGGTCGTCCTCTGAAGTTTGTGCCTTCGCACATACCCTCCACAATTGGCCTATCCGTTTGGCTCGCTGTTGTGTTACTTTATTTAGTAAGCATAAAGACTCCCCAGCCCCGCTTAAAACTTCATTGTTCTCTACATGTTCCGACCAATAAATCCCAACATGCGTCTGAAGCACCACATTTAAAATGCCTCCAGCCACCCCCATTTTATACTTAGTACAGAAAGTTTCTGAAAAGGTGGTGTTGTAAGTCATTTGTAAATGAAAAAAATTGAAAAGAGTTTCAGCTGAAAAAATATTTACTATTGGTTTCTAAAAAATAGCTTTAAAAAGTGATTAATCTTCTAAACTGTTCATGTCTCTATGTTATTTATCCGCTTTCATGGTGGTCAATGGTTGGCGTGTTTAGATACCGTGCTGGAGGTCCCTAATTTCGATTCCCAGGAGGGAGGTGAAAATAAATATTAGCGAATTCACATTCTAATATTTATTATTTATTACTCGGGACTGGTCTCTGAAACGCAGGAGTGATCTTTGTGCTTGTATTGTTTATAAATATAAATATTTTCAAAATATTTATTTCAATTTAAATCTAAAAATATTTTTTGCATAAAATATAAAATGACTGTTGGAGACTGAAAAGTCCGATACAGAAATATATGTAACAAGTTAAGGACTTAACATTTTTAATATTGTAAATATTCTCAACTCAATGAAGTAAGTAATTAACAAAATAACACTGTGACAATACGATGCACTGCCCTATGACCCATTGGGTGCGGATAAGAAGGAAGTATAATGATGATTATGAGAGGGGTGAGTAATTTTTGTCAAAAACTGAGACATTTATATCCGGAAGAGTGGTTCAACGTTTTTCATGAATGGTTTTCAGGCTTTCATTACAATCAACTAGCCTGAAATTTTCCGATGCCGATGAAACATAATATTATTTTGATTTTGCGAACAAAAGTTTCAGCGGCATTACGAGTATAACAGGATGAATGATAATATAGAGCCTTCAGGCGTTCCAATAAAGATTGAATTACAAAATAAACACAGGAGAACTTTTCTGATGTTCTGAAGAACTCGGGGAAGCTCCAACACAAAGTTTGTTTAGTCTCATTCTAGTATAACCTTTCATCCCCTCTTAACACGACTTGAAGCCTTAATTGATTTAGAGAATAAATAGTGGTTCTTGTGATCAAGTACTAGCGTAACGTGGTTATCGCAAAAGCGGGATGTTTTCCGGATACCGAAGATAAACTTTCATAATCATTTTAACTAACTAGCTAACTAACCATCTCACCGCCGCGCAGCAGGGGTAGGCAGAGAGAATGGAACGATACAGTTCTCCGTTTTTTTTGCCGATTTCACACTCATGCATTTTCTCATATGTAACCACCGATTATTCCGTATCCTGAGTTGATCCTTTCAAAAAATTGAAACATTTGATCAAAAACAATTTTTTTTCAGTCTTCTTCTGTTCCTTTATCTAACTACATTCGTTTTAGTTTGCATTCATTCAATAAATATTAAAAAAAGTCCAATCCATGTTTTTTTTTTATATGGGCGTGACCGGCTCTCAGCGTTGCCGGACGCTAACTGAATTACATTTGATATTGCATGTAAGGCCTTAAGACCTACTGAATGGTTACATCGCCGAAGTTCAAACCATTGGCTTTCGATAAAATACAAGAAAAACCCCAAAAATTCATCGATTGAAGAAAAAATTCTCAATAACGTCACGAATTTATTTTTAGATTATTTCCTGTCACACAACGGATGTCAATCCTGTCTCTACTTATGTGGTGTACATTCTCAGATAACATGATGCAAATTCTAGGAAAAAAACAGGAATAATATATATATAACAGAATGTATCTCATTAGTATAACTAGAATCATGATTTTAACTAGTTCTTTGCAATTTTTACTAGTTCTCTGCGATTTTTACTAGTTCTTTGTGATATTTACTAGTTCTCTGTGATTTTTACTAGTTTTTTGTGATTTTTACTAGTTTTAACTTTATTTTACACTTCATTCTTAACTTATTCGATTCACATGCCTAAACCATATCAATACATTTTTCTTAATTTTATTGATAATGCTTGCATTCTTTTATTGTATCTTACACCATTCGAACATCTATCATATATCGTTTTGTCGCACATTTGTCCTGGAGAAAGCTTTTTGGCTGCATTCAGCATAATTTTTTTCATCTTTTGCGAAATAAATAATGATGTGCTTTTAACTCTCCTAAGCATTCATGGTTCACTTTGTATAGTACCACTTAAAAACACAACTTCATGATTACTGTTCCGGAATAACCATTCCATCATCAGGTCATATTTGCGTTATCACAGTCTACATTTGACCTGATGATGGAATGGTTGATCCGAAGCCGGTGATAATTATGCGTTTTAATTAACGCTTGATTATAATTAAATAAAATAAACACCCAGAATTAAAAATAATAAGCTTAAATTGAGATTCCCATCACATTTTGAGTTGTAATCAGAACTGATATTGTAATTTATGCAATGGGCGTCTTCTCAGGGACTGGTATTAATTATTTTCGCAGATATTAAGATTTTTTAAAGTGTCTCACCGTACCTCAGTCTCCCCGCAGAGGCTTCGTGACAATGTGATGAAAATATTTATAGCGGAATTTTTAATCTTGTTCCTTGGAGATTTCCAAGCCCGCTCGGGGTGAGCGGGGCGCATTGTTACACGGCGAAGGAAAATAAGAATTCCTCCCTAGCGGTAAGATATTCTATCTAAAAGATTCATGTTTCAATTTTTAAACAGCCTAAAATGTCCCTAAAGCGTGTTACGAGAACATTTATCAAAGATTTTCCTTTATTTAGATTCGAAGACATTTAATTTATTTGCGTTTTAACAGGAGAAATTTGAATATTTCAACGATATTCTTGTACACGGAGGTACTTTTCTGAGCCCTATTTTCGCCAAATGGTGCACAAGGCACTGTATCGTGTCGAGATTTAATACGATGTAGTGCTTTCCGCATTGTGCGATCAAGATGCAGGCGAGAGTCTGCATCTTGATCGTTTATTAGAAGTAGGTGAGGTGATTAGTGTTTTTGAATGAAGGTCTGTAAGAGATATAGATTTACGAGTATATGACGTAAGTAAAGAAGCTGAGAATTAAGAATTATTATGTGTTATGTAGAACGAAGAAATATTATGTTATTTTTATAGCGAAGATTCTGTTAAATGTTATGAAAAAATAACAGTAGGCAGAAAACAAGAATTGCGATATCGCTTGTACAGGGAACTCTCAGATGCATATTCGTACAAAGTTTTAATTTTTGTTTAGGTCAAAAATGTATGTGTTCGCATTTCTTAACAAAAATTCAAAATATGAAATCAAAACACATTTTGATATCAAATTGTTTTCGTAGGCCGTGTTTGAAAGGATAAATGATACATTTTCATAGATTGACCCTTCTCTGCACCAGTGGTGCATTGGCACTGTATCCGATTAATATAGAATTTACACGATCAAAAAAAACAAAAATAAACAGGATGAAAAAAAAACATAGATTTTCCTCTTGAATCCAAAAGGATTTCAGAGGAAAATCTATGTAAATTGATTTTTCTTCCAAAAGCATATTTTATCTCATCTTTCGATCAGAAAAGATCAGGAAGATCTTTCTATAAAGAAAGTATTGGATAGTTTTTTTGCTATGAGCCTGACAATTGTGTATATGTTTCAAGATTTGAGTACTCGTTTATCGAAATCTGGATAAGAGTTAAGATTTTTTATTATTATATTATGTATGGTAGACAAAACCCGTTTACATGAATAAACGAGTATGATTAGCGTCGGAGAGAATTCTACAAGATGGGAAATAATAGAAATTACCGACAATGTAAGCTCTGATTGTTCTGTGGTTCTCAAAATGTGCCAAAATTGAATAAAACTGTCATTTTATTTGTAATTGAAATATTTTTATATAAAATATGCAACATTTTGAGTGTCCAAATACTTGTTCACAAATCTGGATTGTCTCTTCATATATTATATTCTTCACTAACATTTTGTACATTTTACAAATTGTAAGTGAAGAAAACTCAGATTTGTGAACAAGTATTTGGACATATATTTCTAATATTTTGAAATTTTAAAAATAAATGATCAAATATCTAAAAAAAAAGAAAATTATGTTTTTAGGCGTTTTTTTCAGTTTGTGAATAAAATCCCGGATTTGGACCTCGCATACAACATGGAAAGAGTCTATGCTTAATAAAAGCCTTCCTCTTCCCACCTTAGATGGCTGTTGTGAACTCTTGCATACTTTGTCACGAGTTTGATCATTATATCTAGAAGTTCCTAAATTTTTAGTAGCGTGGTTGTGAATCATGGGTAGAATTAGTGAATGTTACACTTGTGTAAAGTGATCGCTTTAAGTCTATGACGGTCGTAAGCCCTGTTAATGCCCAGAATTTCATATTATTCTTCATCAATGTTTAGATATTAGAAAAATATATGGGAAAAATTGATCATTTGTATGATACCACGTAATGAGTTTTATTTCATTATACACGACTAGTTTCTAAAACAACAGATGTTTTCATCTATAGGTGAAAAGTAAAAATAACGAGCAAAAAATATTAAGTACCCATATATAAAGGTTGATAGGGGAATAAATAGAAGGGAGAGGGGGGTTAAGGAACAAGACTTAAAAAAAATGAAAACATAGATAATAATGGTGACGTATTTAAAAAAAGCGTATCATTAATTAAAGTTTTATCAGAATTGAATTTTTTTGTATTTCTAAATTTTCTAAATTGTTCATGTCTTGACCTTTGTTTGTGACTGAGTGTAATAATTTAATTGCATATGAGTCAAATGAGTGGTTAATTTCTATTATGTGATTCGCGAATTCCGAAAAATAATTCCTAGTAAGTCCACGGCGATGTTCTCTGATTCTAATTTTTTGATTTCTCGCAGTTTGGCCAGTATATATTTTGTTATCGCAGTCTCCACAAGAAATTTTATAAACAGTCAAAAATAAATTAATACATACATACAAATGTTTGAGAAACTCAATCGCGATTTTTAAGCTTTCCATATGACTCGCAGACTACTTACCCGGGGCTGGCTGTATTTGTCTAAAGGTTTTAAGCATTCTGTAGCCTTTGTGCCTCACGCCAGCACTGTTTCCCGGACGCGATGAAGGCACGCGCGAAATTTATGCAATATCAAATAAATTACATTGACACGGAGTATTATAGACTTTGTTATTCTGTTGTTCTTTACGCCGTACATATGTGGGTGTTGTCAGGCGCTTGTTTTCTGAAAATAATCTATCGTCAATTCTGAAAGCATTTTACAACATGATGAAAAAATATGTTATGACGCACTCGTACATAATACGAGTATTATCGCGATGTTGTTAAATTTGAATTTTTTAAGTCAACAATGATGTTAACGTATGAATAGTATAGTATAGTAGTAACGTATTGATAGTTAAAATACTTGTGTGCAACCCATCATTGATTATCGCTCACTCCTTTCAACAACGACATATATTAAAAAACTGAATTTTTCAGGAGATTGTTTTTTAAGTTTAAAAATATAATAAAATGTATTAAAAATAAATGTCAAGCAATTTATTGAACTTTTTACTGTGCAACAGATCTTTTTATTCTCCATTTGAAAAATATTAAGGATTTTTTTTTTCATAATACCTTTTCTTCAGAATGCAATAACAACACTTTCTGCCCTATAGCGGGTAAATATTTAGTTGAAAATATGCCGCTTTTGCTGGGATATAGTATATTTGCTGGGCATTCCGAAAACATGCACAACTGAAAATTTACGTTTTTTGATATATGACGTTGTTGAAAGAAGTGAGCGATATGGGATCGAATTCAGAACGGACACCGCAGTAACTTAAAACGCACTAAGAATGTCAGAAATGAAGACTCTAAGGAAAATGTCTGGCATGAATCTACGAGATAGAATAAAGTACAAGATAACAGGATTAGAGAAATATGCGAGATCAAAGATGTCGTTAGGTGGGGAAGAAAACGAAGAAGATAATGGTATGCGCATGTGAAGAGAATGGAACCATTCAGACTCTTCTACATTATACTAAACGGCCAATCCCAAGGTAGACGACTCTCGGACAGACCACCAATGAGATGGATTGAGAGCTGGGAATCGACATCGCAAGAGGCTAATTCCTCTTAAAAACAGGCCACAAAGCCAACACCAAGAAGAAGACGAAAATTTGATCAAGAATGCCCATCCACTACATCTAGAGTGTGTTCAAATACCTGTTCACAAATCTGGGTCTCTCCACTTATTTTGACATCTTAATAAAGATGAAGAAGAATATTAAAGTATGTATATTTACAGGGGTTATGAGTTAAGGCTAGTTAAGTGATCACTTTACACGCGTGTAACATTCACCATTCAACCCATGATGAACAACAACACTACTCATATTATTAGAACAATCCTAATCTCAATCCAACCCCAACGAACGATGGACACAAAAAACAACCCTTACTCACAACTTAGCACAAAGTCATCAACACAATACATTAACTAACATAAAAACAACACCCTTATGATGCATTACCTTCGATCAAATATAACCCTTTGCATTTTTTCATTTAGAGCTGTCCCACCGCATTCCAAGATCTGACACAAAAGCATCTAGGCTTTCTGACAGACCTTCTCTTGTAAATCAATTTAAAAGAAAAACTAAGTTGTGAAATTTATTGAAAATATGAAACGAAATTGTATCCAGATTTTAATGTGAATTTACATTTTAAAACTTTCAATATCCCTGTCACTGCCAATTAAAATAAATACTATTATAAATATTAAAATAAAGTCCTAATAATCCTATGCACCCTCGACCGCGCGCGAAGTTTGGAAGAATAATATTTCACAACCATGACGTCACACAAAACATGAATTTATTTGTTTCACAAGCCGCCATCTTATTGCAAATTCTTCGCCGAAAACGCGCGCTTTCCTCTTGTTTCCGCGTGATATATTCGAGCTTTAAATTCTCAAGTCGCGGTATTTTTTTGTTAGTTTTCTGCCAAAGCCTTTTCAATATGAAACCAAATACAAAGAGTAATCCTCGCGCCAGATGTCGAATATCCCACATAAAGGTGAAAAATTGTAAGAACTCTGTGGTATATTTCATCCCGGCGACCGCGCGACTCTCGCAATCCGAATATAAAAAAAAAATACTTATTTTATTTTCTGGTAAAACAAAGGCATTACGGCCCAGCTGGGGAGAGACACATATATATATATATATATATATATATATATATATATATATATATATATATATATATATATATATATATATATATATATATATATATATATATATATATATATATATATATATATATATATATATATATATATATATATATATTGGGTTGATGCAAAAGTAATGACCGTTTTTTATGATCCCAGGTAAAAAAAAATTTTTTCACAAATTATGAATAGTATATTCATTTTTATGATTTCATTGTACAAAGGATGCTTTTCCTCTACTTTCTATTCAGTTTTGGCCTAGCCAGAGTACAGTTATGACCCCTTGTATTTTTTCAAAATGTCGCTCGATAAAGTGCATTTAGTCATTGTTTACTTTATGAATTCCGTTAAGACAATACCGCGAGTGTGGCAACCAAAAACATTTGTGAAGTGTTTGGAGCAGATGTCATCAAAGTTCTACAGGTACGAAGATGGTTTACAAAATTCCGATCTGGAGATTTTTCACTCATTGATAAACCACATACCGGGCGGCCATTGAAGTCTGATGACGACAAGTTAAAAGTCATAATTGACACCAATCCACGTCTAACCATCAGGGAGATTGTGTCAATGATGGGAGTCAACCAAACAACCGTATTAAGAAATTTGAAGCGTATGGAAATGGTTTCGCGGTACGACATTTGGATACCTCATCAATTGTCGCCTGCCAATTTATTGGATCGTGTTTCAACGTGCGTTGTTTTGAGTGCGAGACAAAAACATGAACCTTTTTTGCATCGTTTGGTGACGGGAAATGAGAAATGGGTCGTGTACAACAACGTGACAAGAAAAAGACATTGGGCTATTCCTGGACAAGCCCCATTAACAACTTCGAAGGCCGAAATCCATAAAAAAAGGTTATACTTTGTGTTTGGTGGAATAATAACGGTATTGTGTATTTTGAACTCTTGGAACATGATAAGACAAGTACAGCAGAACGATATTGTCAGCAATTATCCAAATTGAACATGGACCTTCAAAAGTATAGACCAGAATTGGTAAACAGAAAAGGGGCAGTGTTTCATCACGACAACGCGCGACCATATGTGGCTATGATGACCCAACACAGGCTAAATGAGTTAAATTGGGATGTTATCAAGCATCCACCGTATTTTTCAGATCTTGTTCTTTCTGAATTTCATTTACTCCGATCACTGCAAAAAAATTTTAATGATGAAAAAAATTATACAATACAGCAGGTAAAAACATCCCTTACTTAATTTTTCGCATCAAAATCCAAGGAATTTTTTACTACTGGTATTAATAAGTTGATAGAAAGATGGGAGAAGGTTATAAGAACTGATGGAAATTATATAATTTATTAAATAAATAATTTACAAAAAAAAAAATAAAAAAAATAAAAAAATGTAAAAAACGGTCAAAACTTTTGCATCAACCCAATATATATATATATATATATATATATATATATATATATATATATATATATATATATATATATATATATATATATATATATATATATATATAAATATTTATATATATATATATATATATATATATATATATATATATATATATATATATATATATATATATATATATATATATATATATATATATATATATATAAATATATATATATATATAAATATTTATATATATATATATATATATATATATATATATATATATATATATATATATATATATATAAATATATATATATATATATATATATACATATATATATATATATATATATATATATATATATATATATATATATATATATATATATATATATATATATATGTATATATATATATATATATATATATATATATAAATGTATATATAAAAATTAATAAATAAATGGTATCTTTGAACTTGCGAAAATTCAATGAGAGAATTTCATGTTATGTAGCAATTAAGTTCTTGAGGTTCTAGGAAAAAACTTTATCTTTTCCTTTTATTGTAAGATAAGCATAATAATCACTTAATACATAAATTCGCCACTACTAGAAATATTTTATACAGAAAAAATTATAATTAATGATACCTGTACAAATTTCAGCGATAAACTAACTCGAATAATGAAAAAATATATTAATTTCACTATGTTGTAAATCTGTAGCACTATTTAAAAAAAAAAAAAACAATCTTAAGGATTGATCACACCAATTGATCTCTATCTAATCAAACCACAAAAAAATTGATTTGATAGATGTTCGAATGATGAAATAAGGAAAGAATGCAAGGCTGAGATAAGCGTTATCGATAAAATTAAGAAAAGTGTGTTGAGATGGTTTGGACATGTGGAACGCATGAGTGAGGAAAGAACGGTTAAACAAATTTATGAGGCGAATGTAGTTGTTAAAAGAAGCAGAGTAAGACCGAGGAAAACTTGGCATTTTTAGGTATATCAAATATTTTTGAGAACTGCCGGGTCAGAAGTCGTAATAATAGTCGGGTATGTATGAAGAGATGCATGAATGTGGAAGAGGCGTAGAATGTTTGCTGGGACAGATTACAGTTTGTATTTTAACCTGTTGATGAGAGCACCAGTAGTTCTCCGAACTAGTCGAGTTTGCATTGATAGACTTAAAAGTGGTCTTGTATAAGTGGTTCTGTAATAAAATAAGAGCAAGTACCTCTTTAGCACTCAAGTGTTATGAATTCGTTGAATTTTACATAAAATTAATGACCACCTTCAAAAGGTACTCTTAGCTCGTTTGACATCAAAGTACACATTTGTTAAAATAATATTTGCTTCCATTGCGCAGTTGGAGAACGTAATAGCTTTGAATATGCTCCATTGAAATGGACCAAATCCCTTGATCCCAGCTGTACCTATATTTTGGCAGTGTTGAATTATTGAAAGCAACATAAACGTATGGATAATTAATATCACAACTGGATCCTTAGAGTGCCGGCCGTCAAACTATAACTCACAAGTGTAACTACGGAAACCAATACAGCTGCCTTTACAAACGTCATTATAATACCGCCGCAACTCGGAGATTAAGATTAATCTAGAATCGGGGGTTTGATCAGGGCTTCAGATTAATACACTACCCGTATTGAGATGATAGCTTTTATACGCGTAAACATATGTGGAACTTACCTGCCTACCACATAAAGTAATATTTGTCATAATGTATTATATAATATCATATATCCGTTCGCTTGTACACGGTGATTAAAAAATAATATCTAACAATAGTTTCTAATACAAAATAAACATACTATTTTTGACATCTCATCAAAGATGAAGAAGAATATAGAAGTCTGGCATAGCATGCCCAGACTTTCATATTCTTCTTCATCCGTGATGGGATGTCAAAATATGATATTAAAAAAAAACTCCCATAATTGGAGATAATACAGATTTGTGAACAAGTATTTGGGCACACTCAAAATGTTGTAAAATAAATATATTTTTATTCTTACTTTAAGTTCTTCTTGGTTATAACATTTTTTCTTAAAATCTATTGTGACGCGTGTTTTAAGGCATTCCGCATCATTTTCAAATATCATTTTCGAAAATGATGCAGAATGCATCGAAACACGTTTCTTAATAGACTTTAAGAAATAGTGGCATTAACCAAATAAAATTGAAATTATATATGGATAAATATTATAACAATGTATTTGTCGAATCGATTATTAAAATTTTATTTTTATTTATGCTCTGTATAATTGACCCTACAGATGATATATGAAAAAACTTTAAACAAAAAATTTTACGTTTTTATACGGAAAACGAAGGAAAATAGGTTAGGCTTACTCTAGAATCATTAAAATATAAATTTTCAATTGAATAGCAAAAATACACGTAGCTCCTAAGGAAGGTACAATTGAATTAAGAATTTGTGAAGAAAGACTTCGACCCATTCGTTTATTATAATTTTTTTAACGCGTAAAAATTTACAGAGGCGTAAATTTTTTACATCAACTCGACATTATTAATTGTTTCAGCATTTCAGTTCTGCTACATGTATTTTCAGTTCAGTTTTCATGAAAACCGACGCCATTGAGTTTTTACCACTTAAAGCCAATTAATTCGCGAATTCTCTCGCGTTCCGGTCTGAATTTCTCGTTCACTTGCTTGCGACTAGCGTTGCGAAAGCCCATTTTAAGTATATGCCATTTGAATAAATGAGAATTTGAATGAGTGCTTTTAATCTCGTGTGAAGAGGCGCTTATTATGCCAAGGGTTGGTGTACTCATTGTTAAATAGAGAAATAAATTAATAGGAGCATCATTCGGATCAACGAATAATTATAACGTAGCGAAACACTACAATTATTTATAATGTCCTAATGAAGAGTTGACCACCAAAGCAGACTTCTAATTACGGCTTGTGGATAATTAAATTAGGGGTGAGCATTTTCGGTTCCGCATATTGACAAATATTGAAATTTTATGAGAAATGTTGAGTTTTATTTTTATTCTGAGCTTTGATGTAAAGTATGCAAACCGCAAAGGTTCATATGCTTTAGACATAAAATAAAAATTAATTAATTATAACAACAACAGTACATATACTACTACGATTGACCCTTATCTGCACCCAATGATTCAAAAGACACTGCATCAAATTGATACAATGTTTTATAATAAAATAACAACTTAATACTTTTTAAAACGTTTATTTTATTTGGTCAGTAACCGAGTTTCATTTTTGACCCGGTCACTGATTATTTCAAATAAAAATGAAAAAACTGTATGTTTGATGTTTTATTATACAAAATGCAGTTCTATCAAGAAATATTAACACAAAAATGATGCAAGGTTAATTTTATATATTATTTTGTGAACGCAAAGTCCTGCATTAAAACATGTTTGTTAAAATGTATTTTTATTTAGAAATATTATGTATGAACAAATATTATATTTATTCGTGCCAATAATTCAAAAATAAAAGTACAAACAAATGGGTGGATTATATATATTTCAGCTCACGTTTACTTCCGTAGTTGAAGTTTACATACATATTATGTAAAAACACAAGTCCTTCGCACGTTTTTAGGTCAAAGCAGCATCACAATTGTTTAAGAGAGAACTTATATATTTATGTATATATATATATATATATATATATATATATATATATATATATATATATATATATATATATATATATATATATATATATATATATTTATATATATATATATATATATGTATATATATATATATATATATATATATATATAAATATATATATATATATATATATATATATATATATGTATATATATATATATATATATATATATATATATATATATATATATATATATATATATATATATATATATATATATATATATATATATATATATATATATATATATATATATATATATATATATATATATATATATATATATATATATATATATATATATATATATATATATATATATATATATATATATATATATATATATATATATATATATATATATATATATATATATATATATATATATATATATATATATATATATATATATGTATATTTATATATATATATATATATATATATATATATATATATATATATATATATATATATATATATATATATATATATATATATATATATATATTTATATATGTAAATAAATACTTTGAGCGGTTCGCAACATTTTGGGTGTATTCAAATCTTTGTTCACAGATCTGGAGTTCTTCACAAAATGAACGAAGAAGAATATAGAAGTTTTAGTATTTATAAGTAAAATAACAGGTGAAATAATAATCGCCATAAAAATTTACGGTCATGTCAAAAAAATCATCCAAAAAATAAAAATTAACAACTAAAGTATTAAAAAAATAAACTTACCCCTTTCGTTACTTTTGGTACTCCATCTCATTTGATTACGTCGAGATAAAGAAAATCATTTTTAAATTCCCCAAAAAAAAATTTTTAGAGTATATAAGTGCAGGACCTCGACAAAGGGTTTTAAATATTTTCTATTAATCGAAAGACTGCTCTTGTTATCAGGAACACAGGATCCGAAAAACTGAACAAAGTCGATGAATAGTGGTTGGAATTAATCTTCTATTCCTCTTCGTACCCAAAGGTCGGATCAGCGAATGGGAGCGATCTATTCTGGCAGGTGAATGGATAGGCGAATATAAGGCTATAGAAGATTTATGGAAATAGAGACAGGTGGAGTTGCACTACCAGGAGAGAAGAAAGAGTTCGGGATAAAGAGCCATTGAAAATGCTAAACGAGAAGAAGATGGTAGAAAGGTATGAATGTATGTACATTACATAGTACGCGACTACAAATGGATAGTGACAAATTCAAGACATCAATCGATGCTGACTCCTAATGTGTATTTTAAAATAACACATTTGATATGTATTTTGTATTGTTAATGTTTTGCTCAATATTTAAAATTACAGAAAGTAAATCTCAAGAAAAAACACGTATCTTTTTATTATAAATATGAAAATCTGGAAATACAGAAAGATGATTTGTCCTTATTGAGATACAAAATGATTGATTAATATAAAAAATAAGTGTCGCACATTTTGTGGATTTTCGTAAATCGTAATGTACAGAGTAAAAGCCCCGTAAATGCCCAGACTTCCATATTCTTCTTCATCTTTGATAAGATGTCAAATTTAAAAAAAAATATTATTGTTAAATGTAATACAATAAATATTGAAAATTATATTTTTAAACGATAGTTAAATGGAGTAAAGGGAGGAATTGATCATGATATTTCAGATATTAAAAAAAAATCCATTGAAAATTTATGGAAATTGTTTTCTTTAATTTATTTATTTTGCAGGGATCATATAACGGTTATAAGAGTATACAACTACAAATAAAAAATTAAACTTCAATAAATTAATTTCCCCTACAGTAAAAAAGATACAGTATAACTCAACTTTTACATAAGCGATAAAAATCGAAATAAGAAAGTTACTAGTAAAACAAAATAAAATACAGCAAGAATATTTTCGTTTTTTTTTTTATTAATAATCGAATGTAAAATATGTGTTTGTTCATACATGTTAACACATAATATTATTTAAATATTGAAAATGGCAATCTTTAATTACTTATCAAATAAGGAAGTAAATGAAACGCAAATTTTTTATAAATTTTATTTTTCAGATAGTTTCTTAATGTATGGTAAAAACTTTTTAATTTATAAACAAGTACAAAAAAAAATGTGAAAATTTTATAAATAAATATATACATACTTATATTTTTAGAAATATATATATTTTTTATATTTATATATATTGTACC